>NC_134266.1:86004447-86304447 GCF_031893055.1 Leptodactylus fuscus | reverse complement strand
ATAGGTAATGTGTGTGTTTCACAGTATTGTTTTTTATTTATATTTTAATGCTAATGAGGTTTGCAGGCTGTATCCAGCAGCTTGCAAAACAATACCGTTGTACACCAGCAGGGGGTGTCCTGAACAATGCAATGCATTGCAATCGTAATGTATTGCTATGTATTGCATAATCGTGCCAGTGCTATTGCAGGCTACGTAGCATAGCCTGCAGCAGCCTGGACACACTGAGCTGTGTGGGAGGCGTGGGAGAGCTAGCGGCTGCTATAGGAACCTTCGCGGCAGCAGCCCAGCCCAGTGTAGGCAGCGGAGATGAGCAGGAGGATGCCTCCGCGCAGTGAGGGACAGACGGGAGCCATGGTGCAGGTAAGAGAAGGCGGCGGAGGACGCAAAGTTGGCAGGAACCGGAGACATGACGGAGGTAGCGCAGTGTATGCGCGATTGTGTAAGGGAAGGGCTATGGCGTACGTGAACTTACCAGTGTCGAGCTGGTGGATGGATCGTGCAGAGGAAACAGCAGGGAGGTGATAGCAGCGTCGGATACTGTTGCGGTCTGGAGGCAGGATTTCGTGTGCTGCGGCCTAAGGTGGAGATGCAAAATGGTGGCATGCTAGAAACACGTTGTTTATGTGTGCAAAGTGTGCTTGCTCCTGTGAAGCTAGTGGAGTAGTGTGGTGAGCGGTGGCACAGATCCTCCCAGCGGTGGGGGTCAGCAAATATGGCTGGTCCGGAGAGTGACAGAGGTAGGCTCCTGCAGGATGGTGAAGGTGAGGGTGAAAGTGGGAAAGTATATGTGAATGTGAGTGTGTGGGGTTAGGGGCTAGGCTGTAGGGGGTAATGTGAAGTTTAGGGGCTTGCTATGGTCCAAAGTGTGTGAGATTGCAGAGATGGTGATGTCAGTTTGTCTTTTGTGGGGTTCGTGTGGAAAATGTATGTGGGTTATTGTGTTCAAAAGTAGCCTATTGCGCAATCGTGTGTATTAACTATGTTTGTGGAAAATTTCAGCCAAATTGGTGGAGCGGGTTTTGCGTGATTGACCGCCAAACATCCGAACATCCAAAGTCACAAACCCACAAACTCACAAACATTTCACATTTATAATATTAATAGGATAGGATATGAATGTATGAATACTATATATACTCACATATATACATACACTCACACATACGTGTGTTTGGATGTTTGTGTGTTTGGATGTTTAGATGTTTGGATGTTTGTTCCTCAATCACGCAAAAACCGCTCAACCGATTTGGCTCAAATCTTCAACAAACATAGTTCCTAGGCAGGATTGAACGATAGGCTACTTTTCGTCACAATCGCAGACATACGTTTTTGCCAGGACCCCCACAAAACCACAACTCATACCACCAGCTCTGCAATCCCACACACTTTTTAGCATAGCAAGCCACAAACTCCCGATTGCCCTCTTGCGCAGGGGGTCAGGGTTCCGCGGACAAAGTCGCGGGTACTGCTAGTACTGTATATACTCACATACACCTGTATACAAACATACAGCACTCACAATATACAAGACACATTCTTTAACCCTTACGGTAAAATATTGATCCCACAGAGCAGTGGTGTAACTAGGAATGGCGGGGCCCCGTGGCGAACTTTTGACATGGGGCCCCCCCTCCCCAAACCGATGCTAAAGACCTCGACTGACCCCCTCCTCCGCACTCTATTATGTCCCTTAGTAAGCCCTGCACACAGTATTCATACCTCCCAACCGTCCCGATTTCCGCGGGACAGTCCCGATTTGGGTGACATGTCCCGCGGTCCCGGTTGGAGGGAGGTATGTCCCGATTTCAACTCAGATCTGCGTCCAGAGGACGCAGATCTGAGTTGAACACACATGCGGCTGAAGGAAGGAGCTGACACAGGTCAGCTCCTCGCTTCGCCGCTGCCCGCCTCTCTCCCTGACACACGCGGCTGAAGCTGCTCGCGTGCTCGCTTCGCCGCTGCGTCTCTCTCTCGCTGACACATGCGGCTGAAGCGAGGAGCTGACCTATGTCAGCTCCTCGCTTCACTGCTGCCGCCGGCTCCTGGCTTGTAGACGCGATGTACACGCCAGGAGCCGGCGGCAGCAGCGAAGCGAGGAGCTGACACAGGTCAGCTCCTCGCTTCAGCCGCATGTGTCAGCGAGAGAGAGACGCAGCGGCGAAGCGAGCACGCGAGCAGCTTCAGCCGCGTGTGTCAGGGAGAGAGGCGGGCAGCGGCGAAGCGAGGAGCTGACCTGTGTCAGCTCCTTCCTTCAGCCGCATGTGTCAGCGAGGGAGCGGAGGAGAAGGTAAGTTTAATGTGGAGGTGGAACGTGAATCTGGGGGCAGATGAAGGAGAGGACGGCATGACATTGGGGCAGAGATGGGGGACATGAATCTGGGGGCAGAGATGGAGAGGACATGAATCTGAGGGCAGAGATGGGGGACATGAATCTGGGGGCAGAGATGGGGGACATGAATCTGGGGGCAGAGATGGAGAGGACATGAATTTGGGGGCAGAGATGGAGGGACATGAATCTGGGGGCAGAGATGGAGGGACATGAATCTGGGGGCAGAGATGTGGGACATGAATCTGGGGGCAGAGATGTGGGACATGAATCTGGGGGCAGAGATGTGGGGACATGAATCTGGGGGCAGAGATGGAGAGGACATGAATCTGGGGGCAGAGATGGAGGGACATGAATCTGGGGGCAGAGATGGGGGACATGAATCTGGGGGCAGAGATGGAGGGACAGGAATCTGGGGGCAGAGATGTGGGACATGAATCTGGGGGCAGAGATGTGGGGACATGAATCTGGGGGCAGAGATGGAGGGACATGAATCTGGGGGCAGAGATGGAGGGACATGAATCTGGGGGCAGAGATGGAGGGACATGAATCTGGGGGCAGAGATGGAGGGACATGAATCTGGGGGCAGAGATGGAGGGGACATGAATCTGGGGGCAGAGATGGAGGGACATGAATCTGGGGGCAGAGATGTGGGACATGAATCTGGGGGCAGAGATGGAGGGGACATGAATCTGGGGGCAGAGATGGAGGGACATGAATCTGGGGGCAGAGATGTAAGAGGGACATGAAACTGGGGGCAGATGAAGGGTGTATATGAAACTGGGGGAGAGATAGAGGGGGGACATATAATTTACGGGTGACTGTAGGAGGATTATACTGTGTGCGGGCACATGAAAAATTAACGAGTGGGCGGAGTCAACACAAAAGTGGGTGGGGCTAAATTTGCCGCGCCGCGCTACGCGCGCCGCACATTTTGTCCCTCTTTCGGTTCTTCAAAAGTTGGGAGGTATGAGTATTATGTCCATTAGTGGCCCCGGCACACAGTATTATCCCCAATAGTGTCCCCTGCACACACAGTATTAACCCCTATAGTGTCCAATGCACACAGTATTATTAACCCCTATAGTGTCCCCTGCACACACAGTATTAATCCCCCATAGTGTCCAATGCACACAGTATTAACCCCTATAGTGTCCCCTGCACACACAGTATTATCCCCAATAGTGTCCCCTGCACACACAGTATTAACCCCTATAGTGTCCCCTGCACACAGTATTAACCCCTATAGTGTCCCCTGCACACACAGTATTAACCCCTATAGTGTCCAATGCACACAGTATTATTAACCCCTATAGTGTCCCCTGCACACACAGTATTAATCCCTATAGTGTCCAATGCACACAGTATTATTAACCCCTATAGTGTCCAATGCACACACAGTATTAATCCATATAGTGTCCAATGCACACAGTATTATCCCCCATAGTGTCCCCTACACAAAGTATTATCCCCAATAGTGTCCCCATATGTCCCACTGTGGACACCTATAAACATTTATTATACTCTGGGGTCTGAAAAGACCCCAGAGTATAATAATCGGAGACCCGGGGGATTAAAACCATTAAAAGAACAGAAACAGTTGCTTACCTGTTCCTGTCGGCCGCTGCTCTTGTCCAGCTTTAATGACGTCAGACGTCACATGACCCGGGAAGCTGGCCTGGGTCATGTGACGTCAGAGACGTCAGACACGAATGACGGAGGCCTGACAGGATCGTGGAGAGGTAAGTAACACTGTTTTTTATGTTACCTTACCTCTCCGGTCCGCCGATCATTATACTCGGGGGTCTGCAAAGACCCCCGAGTATAATGATAGCCTCTGTGGGCCCCGCGGTGTCACTTGCCGATCCCGGCCCAGCCAGGATCGGCAAGTGAATAGGGCCCGTAACAGACTTTAAAAAAAAACAAACCGCAGCGGTAGCGGCTGTCACCGGGCCCCCTAATGGCCCGGGCCCTGTGGCAGCTGCTACTGCTGCTACCACGGTAGTTACGCCCCTGCCACAGAGGTATGGTTTTCTCAATGCATGAAGATTTTTATTTGGTGATAGATAAACACAAGATAAGCGTGAACATTTTCAGCTGTAACCCACCCTTCATCAGACTCAATAAAGGGTAATTTGTCCACAAGGTAATACACCTGAATAGCTGATGATCTCTTCACTGTACAGGACACTGACACGCCCACCTAGTCACGTGACCGTGTGATGTCACACAAGGTCCTTGAACCATAGTCGAGCGTTCCACTGATCACCGCAGCCTCTTATCTGTTATAAGAGCAGACGGTGATTGGAGGAATGATTGATCAGTAAATCATTAAAGGGACATAGCGGGACATGTAGGGAGCTATGCGGGACCGCGGGACAGGGGTAGGAAAGCATGAGTGTCCCGCGGAAATCGGGACGGTTGTGAGGTATGCTTAAGTACTATCTTGGTGTCTATCATAATGATATGTGCATGAGAGACACCATGATAAGACTTAAGGGTTAAACAAATGTACACATATACATATTACATATTACATTTTACAAATAAAAAAATATACTCACATTTGTGAAGCATCGCAGCAGCAGACTTGTCTCAGTCCCCACACAGTTCGATCTAAGCGATGACTCACTGCTGGGAGGGGAGGGGAGGGGGGAAGTCCGGGCTGCAGAGAAAGCTCTTCATAAGATGGCAGTGATAGATGCAGCTGCTGCCCCTAGTGTGCTCCCGATGTATACTTCTCCTATACTAATAGAGAAAGTATACCACTGTCAGGAGGCCTCTGTGTATGTCAGGGCCCTGGAAGCCTGGGGCCCCCGAGCTTACCAATCCGGCCCCTGCCACTATCAGTGATCATTTTGTCAATGCAAATGCATTGCTCAGGGGCCCGAACCGGCCCCTGAAAATCCTGATCGGGCCCCTGGCCAATGTATCTGCATTGTGGAAATGAGGACTAATAGTCAAGGCTCGGGGGCCACCGGGGGATTCACAGGTTCCCCGATGGGCCAGTCCAACCCTGTATGCTGAAAACTGTCAGTTAGGTCACGTGGCTCCAAAATTCCGGCTCCCCAGCCACGCAGCATATTCAATCTTGCCGCACTTGGTCCCGCCCCCTCCTGCCCACACCACGCGGGAGCCGCCGATTGGCTCCCCTACTGCCCACTCCCTAGTCACACTCCCTGTGCGTGCGTAGCCCGCTCCGGTCGTTCTTTCCCAAACACTTCCACAGTGACTGCCCAAGATTGTGTTCCCAAACATCACCAGTGACAGTCCAAAACAGCCTTCCCAAACGCCTCTGCAGTTACAGTCTGTGACTGCCTTTCCAAACGCCTCTGCAGTGACTGTCCGAGACTACCTTCTCAAAAGTCACCTCATTGACGGTCTAAGATAGCCTTCACAAATACCTCCACAGTGACTGTTCGAGACAGCCTTCCCAAATGCCTCTGCAGTAATTGTCCAGCCTTCCCAAATGCCACCTCAGTAACTGTCCGTGACTGCATACCCAAACACCTTCAGTGACTGTTCGAGATTGCCTTCCCAAACATCACCACAGTGACTGTCAAAGACAGTCTTCCCAAATGCCTCTGTAGTAACTGTCCGAGACAACCTTCTCAAAAGTCACCTCATCGTCAGTCCAATATAGCCTTCCCAAATGCCTCTGCAGTAACTGTCCAGCCTTCCCAAATTCAACCATAGTGAATTCAACCATAGTGACTGTCCAAGACAGTCTTCCTAAATGCCTCCACTGTGACTGTTCGAGACAGCCTTCCCATACAACATTACAGTGACTGTCTGTGAAATCCTTCCCAAACACCTCTGTAGTGACTGTCCGAGACTACCTTCTCATCCTTGTGATTATGTGAAATACATAATTACAGATTACAATTTTACTTTTAGTTTGATATAATTTTGTATGTTGAGAGATGCAAAACCGGTTATAGTTACTATACAAATGTGTATCATAGTATGGATCAAAAGTACGGCTATATAAAGAAGGCCTTAAAGTGATGGTCACTCTTTATTTTCCAAACTGTGCTTGAAAAACTATGAACCTCAGTATAGGTGCCCTGGGAGCGTCAATGTAAATCTTAAAGAAACAAAAAGGAAAACTGACTTCCTGTTCACACATATGACTCTGTGTCAGATGCAGATTCAGAATGTCGGTCAAGTGGCACAGTTGAGGAACAGAAGGGAGTGGATAACCCCAGTTTATCTTCACTAAAATTTACATCATGCACCTGTTTTAAATAGGTGTTTTAACTTTAACAAGCTGAATACGAGGACTGGTTTGTGCAACCTGGAAAAGGGCATGGTTTCCTTGTCTATGTTCCAAGAAAAATCAGAACAGCGTGTACAAGAATTAAATGCGATTAAACAGAAGACGTCACAAACTACACAGTATGTAAAACTGACAGTATGTAAAACAAATCCCAGCTGTTATATACTGAGAAAATTCCAAATCTATATGTGCCACACTGGAGGAATCCCAAATAATGCTGGGCAAACTATTGTCTAGTAACAAGCACTTCTGTAAATAAGCTGCAGCACATGGTATGTTTTCCAGGACACTGACCTACATTTGGAGTCATTTTAAGCACGTCAATGGCTATAAATAGGCTTATTGACACAGGTGTAGAGTAGAAGAAAACACTTTCCATAACATTGTGAGCAATGGACCCTATAGTTTGTACCAGAGCACATCTTAAAACTGCATTGGTGGTGTTAATAAATGGGCAGGCATTGATTCAAGACTATAGGCTATGGTTACGAAGCAACTTTGGCCATGACGTCTAATGGACATATACTGCAGTGACACAACCGCTTCATCACGAGTAATAAAAACGGGTGCAGTTGTGTTGCAACTCCCAAATTGATGGATTTCTTGTAACCTCCCTGTCACTGCAACCTTGAGGCATAATGTAACTGCATTCACGGTCATTATTTCCGATGTGCATTTTGACCAAACTTGCAGTGTAGTTCCTACACTCTGACTCCGGGTCACCAGTGCTCCAACACTGCTCAAACACTTCAGCACACCATAGGGGGTGGACTAGGCAGATTTCATGACAACAGGACAAGAGGTGCAGACATACAACCCAGTTCAACAGTTTATACAATTAGAAGATATCGGAACCAGCGGTTAATTCAACAGTTGTTGGGAACAAGAGAATTATCAAAGTACGGAATCAGATGTCAGAAAAGGTAGATGTGCAAAATTACATAAAGTCAGAGTTGTTACTAGGTCAAGTCTATATTTTTATACTAACTATGGTAAGAGTTACTATGAATGCTATAAGTGTTTATTATTTTCCATCACCTCCCCTTCCATCACCTCCTCCGATTATTATACTCTGGGGTCCGAGGCGACCCCAGTGTATAATGATGCCAAAACTAACTGGAGTGACGAACCTCAAATATTCATCGAATTTCGTGGGAATCGCCTGAAGTGGCTCAAGGGGGACTGATATGTTGACCTTTTAAAGGGATTCTATCATTAAAATCACAAGTTTTGTCGATCACACGTAGGAATAGCCTTAAGAAAGGCTATTCTCTTACCTTTAGATGTCTTCACCTCGCTGTGTAAGCGGCCATTTTCTTGTGGACTGTGGGCATGCGCAGTCGGCTCTGCCCAAGGTCCTAGAAGTTTGACCCCAGGTCTGGAAGAAGACGCGCAGAGAGGCCGTTCCTGAAGAAGATGGAGGCGGCGCTGGAGATTTCTCTTGCAGTATTGGGGACTCCCCCAGTGCTGTTTGAGCGCTGGGACCTGCCCCCAGTGCTGCGAGAAAACTCATTTGCAAACAGACAAAAACTGGGATTTCTACTAAATGGAGGCTTGGAGAAGACATCTAAAGGTAGGAGAAGAATAGCCTTTCTACGGGGTCTGGGTAGTGAGGTGCCCGTCCCTGTGGGTCTGCTTAGTGTCCCTTACTATGGGTAAGTTCCAGTGTGTGATACTTCTACATGGATAATACGTTTACTATAGATCTACTAGTCCTTTTGTAGTGACAGTGAGTCATATTACAACTGATATCGAGTTACGGGGCTGTATACAATATATTTTGATATTGGTATCATTATTTGCACTTGCTCTAATCCTGTTCTTGATCTGTTACCATATATGTGAATTGTTTTCACACATTCATTGAGTCTCAGGTGAGACTATATTTCAGCTACATGCACTTGAGTTCTATAGCAACTTAGCAGTATCTTCAGGGACTATTATTCCAGCTGGCACTTCATAACACCCAGCTTTCTTGTATTTGTACTTCTTTGTCCTTAACAGTGTCCATATATATATTTTTTCTGTATTTTGTATATTGGTATTTAATAAAAATTGTGGAATTTTAACATTATACTATGTGTATTGGTGTTATAATATTTGCATACCAGATGTCATACTTACCTTGTTTGTGGTTTGTCGTTCTTGGTTCCTTGGTAAGGACATGTTGTGGTAGGGCCTACAATAGATACAGGAGACACACGCATTTATTTGTTTATGCGTGTTTGCTTTGTGTTTGGTTTTCTCCTACGTGTGATCGACAAAAAAATGTGATTTTAATGATAGAATCCCTTTAAGTGAAACAAAGTATTAACCCACATCAATAACCTCTCTCCTAGGTAAGTATTGCTCTACTGTGCACTGATGAGAAGCAAGAACCCCAAAACAGCTGTCTGTGGGTGAGTATCTTTCCTTTAGGAATAGCCTTTCTGGTTTGGCTTATATCCCAAAGCCTTTTTGAAAACTGGGAATCGACTTAACAGAAGCTACTTTCATTGCGCTTAAAGAAAGTAGGAAAAGAGAACTTATTTGCATAATTGTTATGAATACCATTAAATATTTACATTTAATTATTTCTATTATTGATTTGTAGCACTTTACATAACATATTAATTTATTCTCTGTAAGGGTACATTCACACTGAGTAAACGCTAGCTTATTATGTAGAGTAAAATTACACTTGTAAATTTTGCTATCCCATTGACTTCAATGACATTTTACAGGCGTATTTTTACAGGCGTATTTTTTACAGGCGTATTTTTTACAGGCGTATTTTTACACTTGTAAAAAAATATCATTGAAGTCAATGGGATAGCAAAATTTACAAGTGTAATTTTACTCTACAAAATAAGCTAGCGTTTACTCAGTGTGAATGCACCCTTAGAGACATATTTAGAAGGATGTACAAGCATATATACAGGTTTAGGGATATAATAGAGGACTACCCTTTATTAGCCAAAGTGAAGTGAACAAAGTCACTGAAAAAAAACAGCTCTTCTGTGAAGGAACTCAGTCCCTTGATATTAATGAGGACAGCATTTCTGCTCACTGGTGAGTCCCTTTGTCTTGAGGGCACCATCTACATAGTAATCAAGTCACCAAGTTCTTTTGTTTACTCTTGGTCTATGTACAGTGGGGGTGGATTACAAACAGCAGGAGTTCCATCAGTTTTCATCAGCACAAGAACTGTAAGGAAGGAAAGGGTGGATGTGGTTCAAGAAAAGAACTATAAGGGCTAATTCACATGGGGCTAGTGTCAGCGTATTTTGGTCCTGATTTTGACGCGGGAAGCCACGTCAAAATAGGACCAAAATGTGACTGTAGCAGCTTCCGACAGTTGCAGCTTCCCAGTAGGCCCAGATGAATGGGCCTAGTCCGGAGGGTGCTGTTGCAAGGTGGAGCCTGTAGCTGAATCAGCCGCGGAATCCGCCTGAAGAAAGGGCAGCTCGCTTCTTTTTTCTGTGAGTGGGAACAAACCGCTTACCGAAAAAAGGACACTAGCGGTCTACATAGACCTCTATTGTGAGGGGGCAGGTTTTGAGGTGGATTCGGCTTCAAAATCCACCCCCTCTTGCCCCGTGCGAACGAGCCCTAAGTGAAGTTGAGATGGATCAGGTGAAGGAGTAATGCAACAAAAGCAAAATACCATAATATGTTGCAATCCATAAAGTATTGATCTTAAAGAACCAGTTTCCCTAAATTTATCAACAGTGTTACGGAGGATGGCTGTCAGGTGTCCATGGAGTCTTTGATCTGTGTGTAGAGCTCCATCCAGGTTGGTTGGGCCTGTCTCTACTAAAAAGAAAGATATCAAAAACTTGACTGCTGTAAGAGCAATCTGGCACAAGTCTTTCTCACCAGGTCATAAATAACTTCATTTGGGTTTCTTGTATGGGATACTTTGTGAACTCTTTCTAGAACAGGACCATTATAATTGGTCATTGTGCCTGTGGAATTCCCTGCCTAACTAGTCCTGCCATCGGTGCTATAACCATGCTTAGATGCAACAGTATGTATTCCAACAGGGTTTGATGGATGTTGGAACTGAAGCCTGGGGTTTCAGAGGCAAGGAGGCTTAGGTGTTCAAATACTGTAGGCCTAGGAAGCGCATTAGTATTTAATAGAGATGTGTTAGCTGCAGGTAGCTATAGGCTATCCTTTGAAACACAGGAAATTTTGATTGTATAATATGTAAAGAAGAACAATAGTTTAAAAATGAACGGGTCTATAATATCTCCCAGACTAAAAAAGTCCTCTAGCCACAAGCTAACCATGCCAATGCTGATACTGTCAGATATTTGGAAAGTGAAAAGGAAAGGCATTAAGGTGGAGTGTGCTGTAGATTGTACTTAATCTGTTATGTAAGTCATAGTTCTTGAGAGAAGACATGAAGTGTAAGAGCTCGTAGGCGAGGACTGTTATCAAAGGTTCCCATATAAGTGAAATGAGGTGTACTGCTATTGAGAGCGCAATCTATATCACCGTATTGAGGTCCATATTAGTAAAGTTGTTGTATAAGCTAGCTTAGAGAAACACACAGCTATTGAGTATATAGTGGGTTCTGATTTAATGGTGGGAAAAAAAAAGATAGTTTAAGTATAGTGTATAGACAAAGAACAGGTTGGACTAGTATAATTAGCATAACATGATGGACAATGGCATTTGTCCATTGTACACCTGAGGAAGGGACGTGCCCAGTCCCAAAACGAGTTGTGTTTTTGGCATAATGAAGGATATTTCCAAGAGACCTCTGGTAAGCGCGGTTGATTTTTATTGGCAGGCTATTTGGTTTAATTTTTAGTCCACTGAGTTACTTGTGTTACGTCCTGGTGATGGTATGCCAGCGATTGCCATTGTCTCGAAAGGTTATTTTGTTGAACTACTAAGGGAGTTGAGACTCTATCACAACCCTCCCCCAGGTGAGCAGCCCATATGTTGTGAAATATTGACAGTGCTTACTGAGGGTAATGCACTAGGTGCCGTCTTTTGGTGTTTTCTAGTATAAAGATAGACTATATGATAGTTGGGTCTTCTTCCATTGGTTGGGTCACTTGGACTCTTTGAGTTTGCTGCCACGCCCCCCCCCCTTTTTTTTTTTTCTGTCTCCTGCTAACTCCGACCACATTTCCCTTGCTCTGACCACCGGCTCCTCCTCCCTTGTGACCTTCCTTCCTGATTATATATATATGTATATATATGTATATATTATGTATATATCTGTTTGCACATTGGCCTGTTTTGTTTTTGTATATTTTTTTATTTATATTGTATAATTAAAGAATTAAAAGAAAATACTGTGCACTTCAGTAAATATCCAATCGTGTTGCTCTAGGTTCAAAATGTGCTTAGGTTTATGTTTCACAGGTCTGCTTTGGGACCCGAGAAACAGAAACCCAATCTGCTTAAAAAGCAGTTACACACGGACTATAGACTGTACAATTAATGTCCAATCATTCAAACTGTTTACCATATCACACTCAACACAACCAACTCCGTTTTTTAACTGTACTTATACTGCAATCGCTTAGTGAAGCACGCCCAGTATATATGTACAGTTAATAAATATACATATGCGCATCAGTATATATTTTTATCTACATATATGCAAATGTATGTGTATATATACAGTATTATATAGAAATATGTATGTGTATCTGTGTAAGGGCCCCTTCACACGGAGTTTACGCTCCGCTCATTCAGACACGTATACACGTTGGCTGGCTTTACGCGCGTTCCCATTGAAGTGAATGGGATGTGTTTTGAAGCGCTCGTGTATACATGTCTGAATGAGCGGAGCGTAAACTCCATGTGAAGGGGCCCTAAGGCTGTATTCACATAGTGTATTTTTGCTTTCATGTGGTTTTTGAAATCTACACATGATTTTTTTTTCTCCAATTTTACGGCAAAAACACACTGTCTGAACACAGCCATCAGTTACTGTCCATTATTTTGTGTCCGTTTTTTTCTGGACATGCTCAGAAAGCAGAGACAAACAAACCCCCCCCCCAAAAAAAACAGACACTAATGATGCTAGTGTGTCTGTTTTTTTAAATTGATCCATTAAATGGATCAGTTAAAAAAAACGAACACATTAACATCAGTTAGTGTCCATTAATGTCTGTTATGAAAGGTGTTGCTTTTTTTTTTTTTTTTTTTAACAAACATCTTCACAACGGAATTCAACGGTAGTGTGAACCCTGCCTAACAACTGAAAGATGAATGGTATATGATCAGGACCAGTATAAAAGTAACAGGGACTATGTTACTCACACAACTTTTATGCAGTCTCAATTAGAAGAAAAAAATCTAAAAAATCTTGGAAAACCAATTTAACCACTTCCGGGCCACCCATACAGTTTATACGTTTAGATGGTGATTCTCTTGTTCTGCAAGGATGTACCTGAACATCCTTGCAGTTTTAAGCAGCTGCACAAAATTGTGCAGCTGCAAAAGCAGGGAGTTAACTAAATTTAGCTGAAGCTCCTTTAGAGAAAACAGGGACAGTTTATTAACATCCCTGCCTTCCTAATCGCTGTGTGGACAGTGCTCAATGAGGCACATTAATTGAGCTGCTTATGCCTTGTTTTTGAGTAAATTATACCTTTTTGGGGACTTTTTGTGCGCCGGCGTATACGGCAAGCTCTGCTCATGCCGGAGCGTACACGCCGGCACTCCCCATTCACTTCAATGGGACTGCACGGAGTGAAAGAAGCAGCCCATTCATTTCTATGGGGAGCGCTCGTATCCCCGCTCCCATAGAAATGAATGGAGCTGCTTTAGACGCCACTTATTCTGAACGTGTTTTACGTTCAGAATAAGCTAGCGTTTACTCAGTGTGAATGCACCCTAAGGGTTTTACAGTGCTTACAAAGTGGATGGGATTCATGCGAGTCCCATGCCCACTTTGTGGAAAAATCGCAGCGCGGACACGCTGCGATTTCCAAAACCGTTGCGGTTTTGAAAATCGCAGCATGTCAATTATATCTGCAGAAACGTCGGCAGCTTTCCCATAGATATAATTGTAACAGAAAGTCTACAGAGGAAAACTCTGTGAACTTTCTATTCAAAGCGCTGCGTGAAGAACCGCAATGCGTTCATGCCGCGGTTGTTCCCGCAGCGCTTTAGCGCAGTAGTTCCGGCCCGTGGGGCCTTAGCCTTAGGCCCCACGTTGTGGAAACACAGCTTTTTTTGTTGCAGATTTTGTTGTGGTTTTTTGAGCCAAGAATGGCTATCTAAGGAATGGGATATATATAGGAAGCTCTTATATTTCTCCCTTCTGCTTAATCCACTCCAGGCTTTGGCTCAAAAAAACGCAACAAAATCTGCAACAAAAAGAGCTGCATTTCCACAATGTGGGGCCCCAGCCTAAGGCCCCATGTTGCGGAAACGCAGCTTTTTTTTGTTGCACATTTTGTTGCGGTTTTTTGAGCCAAAGCCAAGAATGGCCACAAAAGGAATGGGTACTCTAAAAAAAGTTCATATACTTTCCCTTCTACTCAATCCACTCCTGGCTTTGGCTCAAAAAACTGCAAGGCCTAAGCCTAAGGCCCCAAGGACCGGAAACGCCGCGATTTGCCCGCAGCAGAGACACTGAGAAATTGCGGCGTTGTACAGTGCAGGCAAAGTTGATGGGATTCATGCGAATCCCATCCCCACTTTCCAGAAAAGATCACAGCGCAGACAGGCTGCGATTTGCAAAGCCGTTGCAGGGCAAAACAGGGGCAAATGATAAATTACCTCAATGAGTGCTGCATACACAGCTATGAGAACCGCCATGATGCGGTTCTTCTCTGAGAAGCCTCTGGGAATCATAGACTGTTAGGGCTAGTTCACATGTAAATTACATGTGGCTTATATTGGTACTGAAAAAACCGCTTCCTAATTAGGAGCTTTTTTTTTTTTTTTTTTTTTAAAAAAGCCAGGCGGTTTTCCACTCCCGTAAAGAGAATGGGCCGCAAAAAACGAGTAGCGTTTTTTTCCGCCCGGGTTTTTGCAAAAAACTGTGATGAGTTTAAAAAAAAAAAAAAAAACGCGCGGAAAAAAATGCGTGTTTTTCACCTCCCATTCACTTCTATTAGGTCATGTCGCTTCTTTTTTCTGCTAGCGGCGAAAAACTGCTAGCAGAAAAAAAAAGCTAGCAGTCTACATAGACCACTATTGTAATGAGGAGGATTTTGAGGCGAAATCCGCCGTCAAAATCCGCTTCTTTGCTCCTGTGTAAACTAGCCCGTACTTTGCCAAAATACACGCACGTCTACTCCTAGAGGACACAGGTAAGCTTAGCAGTAATAGGCAGAAGGCTGCATTCCTCCTGTAACTGAGTATAAAAAAAAAAAAAATTGTGTTCAGATTCCCCAAAGGTCTATTATGATCTTATGGGGAAACAATGTAAAATAAATAGACTCACCCCCGAAGACACAATACAAAATTAAAATTACCATAATGGAGAGGAAAAAATAATTAAATTTTTTTTAGTAGCACTCTGTGCTATAATAAAAAAAAAAAAGTGAAACATGAAAAACAGATACGTTTTCCCTCTTCTTTTGTTTATATTTTCCCCGAATATAAAAAAATAAATAAATAGAAAACATATAAAAATAACATAAAGCCCTAAGTGGCACTGAAAAAAAGACACAAAAATTAGTTGAATAACCGAAATGATAAAAATTTGAGATGAGCGAACACTATTTGAAACGGTCGTTTCGAATAGCACGCACCCATGGGAATGAATGAAAGCGTCCGGCAAAGACTTTGCCGGCGGCCGGCCGCTTAACCCCCTGCATGCCGACTGCGTCCATTCATTCCTATGGATTTGTTATATTCGAAATGGGAGTTTCGAATAGCGTTCGCTCATCTCTAATAAAAATATTATAGCTCTCAAAACCGCACATACAAAAAAAACCCAAACAAAATGTGTCGCGTCCTGAATCAGAGAAATTGACCCGGTACTAAAGTGCTTAAACTAGGAGGTGCTATGTAAGAAATCCCTCTTGTCTTCACCCCCAAATACTCTATACTAAAGTATGTATAGGCTTTGCTGTAGAAGGATCATCAGGGCATGGTTTCATGAATATTCACAGATTTATGGTAGCCACAACACAAAAAAATACTTCAAGAATCGTCATTTTAAAGTAATGACAACACATCAATCAAAAAGCCAATAGGCCCAAACATCTTAATCAGTTTATAATACAGTAGTATTAAACATCTCATGAAACACCATGATCCGATTACAATACATATTACGTGAATTTCAGTAGAATTTTCAGCCTCCTAGAAACAAAATCTAAGTACAGCATATTGTATATGCATGTAAGTTCATGTTCTCCATTGCTGCAGCATATCTTATCATAAAGACAACACTGAAAAATGCTTTTCCAATTACTTTTCTTTTGTTTGTTTGTTTTTTGTTGTCTTCTGTGGCTAGATATCATAGTGCAGCAGTCTAAACAATTGCAGAAGTTCATGTTAACCCTGCTACATCTGATATTACATATATATATATATATATATATATATATATATATATATATATATATATATTATAATATTAAAAATATGAACCTCATATCATCTAATAATATAATATGACACCAAGTTCACACTACCATTGCCTCTCTGTTATTTTAATCCGTTGCAGGAGCAGAACAATGGATAGGCAGACTGCTAACATAGCGGTAACACACAGAGTCTGATGGACCCCAATAACTATAATATGGTCCATTTAGTGTCTGTCATTTTAAAACTGAAACCACCTAATATATACCACTTTACTGATTTTGGCATACTTGGAAGTTTTTTCTGTAGCTCCCGTCATCCCTGAGCATTTGGTGTACTGTAGACAACAGAAAAAATAAAACCCATAAGAAAATCTCACAAATGCATTTTTGTTTTCTAATTCCACCTCCTTTCGAACTTTTTCCAGCTTCCCAATAAGTTGTACTGAATATTAAATGGTACCATTATGAGGTACAATTTATTCCTGCAAAAAAAAAAAAAAAAAAAAAAGCCCATACCACTATGTGAAAAATAAAAAAGTTCGGGTTTGGAAGATGTAGAGTGAAAAATGGTGGCAGCAATTAGCAGTGAAAGGGAACCAATCAGAGAAATTTGGGACATTAAACCACCCACAGTTCCTTATGAAGCGAGGGTTTAGATCAGCAGTTCTCAACCTGTGGGTCACAAACCCTTTTGGAGTCGAACAACCCTTTCATATGCGTTGCCTAAGACCATCGGAAAACAGATATTTTCGACAGTCTTAAGGAATTGAGACACCGCATCAAAGGGGGCCCTAGAATCCGAAGCATCAGGCTAAAAGCTAATTTAGCTAATGCTAAATCCTGGGAGCTCCACAGCTGTATTGGCATTCTGTGCCTGCCGTTACTGTTTAATTCTATGACAGAGCAGAGAGCTGAAATGTCCCTGCTCCGCCATAGATGACCGCCAGTAGTGCACAGGACGCTGCGGCGCAGGTGGCTTGATGACATCACTGCATTGCACCACCTGTGCCACTAATACAGGGAGAGTCTTCGGCTGCTCCGCTCATCGTGGGAGTGAGGTAAGGTTGAGTACAAGATTTATTGTTTCCTGGTAAGGAAAAGGAATCACCTGCTAAGGGGGTAAACTATTATTTATAGGATGGCTAATATTTATAGTGGGGGAATCTATTAAATATAAAGGGGCTAGTATTTATAATGGAGGAACTATTCTACATAAGGGGCACTATACGAGAAGAATTATTAAATATAAGGAGGGCTATTAAATATATGTGGGCTATTATAATGGGGGGACAATTATACATAAGGGGGAGACATATATAATGGGGCTTTTATTTATAATTGAGGAACTGATTTATATAAGAAGTGCTAATACAAGAGAGGAATTATAAAGTGGGACCATTATCTATAAGGGGGGCTAGTATAGGATCCTGCATATCAGATATTTACATTACAATTCAGAACAGTAGCAAAATTACAGTTATGAAGTAGCAACGAAAATAATTTTATGATTAGGGGTCACCACAACATGAGGAACTGTATTAAATGGTTGCGGCATTAGTAAGGTTGAGAACCACCCGTAGAGTCCCAAATAACCCTATTGTAACATGATCTGTTCCCATTACACATACCCAGCGTCTGTACTTCCAGCACAATCCCCAACTTCACTAAACAACTGAGCAGGAATACAGGCGCAGACAGCTGTACAACATGGCTATTTGGAATACTAAATCACTAGTCATAAGGACCTAGTGGTGGTTTAGTGCTCCATATCGACCTGACATGTTCTCTTTAAAGAGGACCTTTCATCAGATTGGTCACAGGCAGTTCTATATACTGCTGGAAAGCTGACAGTGCGCTGAATTCAGCGCACTGTCGGCTTTCCCGATCTGTGCCCCGGGTAAAGCGCTATCGGTCCCGGTACCATAGCGCTTTACAGTCAGAAGGGCGTTCCTGACACTTAGCCAGGAACGTCCTTCTGCCCAGCAGCGCCTATCTCGTTGTACTGCGGAGCGGGGAGGAACGCCCCCCCCCCCTGATAATACTCATCTATGGACGAGCACTGTGAGCAGAAGGAGGGGGTGTTCCTCCCCGCTCACACTGTACAGCGCGATAGGCGCTGCTGGGCAGAAGGATGTTCCTGGCTAACTGTCAGAAACACCCTTCTGACTGTAAAGCGCTATGGTACCGGGACCGATAGCGCTTTACCCAGGGCACAGATCGGGAAAGCAGACAGTGCGCTGAATTCAGTGCACTGTCAGCTTTCCAGCAGTATATAGAACTGCCTGTGCCCAATCTGATGAAAGGTCCTCTTTAAAGAGGACCTTTCACCACCTGGGGCACATGCGGTGTAATATAACGCTAGAAAACCAACAGTGCTCTGAATTCAGCGTACTATTGGCTTTCACGTTCTGTGCCCCAGTGAAGAGCTATCGGTGCCGGTACCGTAGCTCTTCACTGTCAGAAGGGCGTTTCTAAGAGCGCTGTACTGTCAGAGGGGGCGTTACTTACTGACAAAGGATGACGCTGAGCGGTGAGGAACACCCCCCAGTACTCGTCTATGGACAAGTACTATCAGGAGGGGAGGGGGGCGTTCCTCACCATTCTCATAGTACAGCGCTATAGGCACTGCTGTGAGGAAGGACGTTCCTAATTGACTGTCAGAAATGCCTTTCTGACAGTGAAGAGCTACGGAACTGGCACCGATGGCTCTTCACTGGGGACAGAACGGGAAATGAATTCAGCGCACTATCGGCTTTCTAAGCAGTGTATTACACCACACATGTGCCCCAGGTGGTGGCAGTTAAGGGGCCCCTAAAAGCACATAGAAATTTAAGACAGATGTTATGACAGGCAGGTTTCTTTGTTATCTGAAAATTAAGCTATAATGGTTAGCTCACTAAAACTGAAGGCTAAACCAAAGTCAACGTCACATCTCACAGACGTCCATTACTTCCGTGAGGGGTTACTTTCAGGACAGGGCACTGTGTTTGCGCCAATACAATGACATCACCCCAGCGCGCGCTGGAGCTTTCCACAGCGCGTGCGTGGGGACACAGCCAGCGCCGCATTCTCGATTTGAGACTGCGCATGTGCTCTTTGCCCGCCTCCTCCCGTGGGAATACAAGTTCTCGCGATAACGCTGTGTTTTATTCCTACGTAATGTGCCGTGCTGCTTATGGCGGCGCTGGTGATAGTGCTGTGAGCTGTTGGGGTGAGTTTGCTCTTATTTCTGCCTTTTCGGGCCGGGAATGTCTAGTTTAGGTGCGGCATGCTACTGGCGGGAGTTAGACGGGTATAGAAGTGGTGGGTGTTGTCGCACAACTTGGGCTTTTATGTGGGGAGAGCTGCTTTGTCATGTCTTGCCCCGTCAGCGGGATAATACGCGGCTGGCCCCAAGCCTGTCCTATCCTTATAGCCACAAGTGCCGACCTGAGGTGACATACGCGAGGCGCGTCAATTGTGGTAAAACGTGACTGGTCACCGGAGGCCCGGTGTTCCCGCCTGTACTCTACAGCCCGGGTCTCGGGCAGCGCCCGTACGTATCTCGCAATGATGCATGTAGCGGGTGGACAAAGAGCCTCACGATGCGGAGTGGGGGCGGGGATCGGGTGTTTGGGCGTCCAATCAGGTGGCGGGTGGAGCGGCTAGTCCGCAGCTGGCAGGCAGGGTGCGAACTGGCTGTCTCCTGGTGATCGGCGCGGGGGGAGATGGGACTTGTAGTCCTGAGCTGTTTGCTGCTTTTCATACGCAGCACGTTGGCACTACGTCTCCCAGAATGACTAGCGCGCTGGAGGGGAACGTGGTTTGTGAAATGCAGTGTGCTTGTTTTCAGTCAGCAGAGTGTCGCAATCTACTGGCCCAGAGGAATCCCTGATGTGGCTGTTTACAAGGGCGCAATGAACCTGAGCAGCGCTGGCTTTACACTGCCAAGACCTGATCATGGGGTTCATCCACTTCCTGCTAGCTGTAGTGTATCTCCATAAAACCTGTGCATTAGACTGCACCAATACCTAGAGGGCTGTTTACACTCCCAGGGCTAAGTCAACAGACTAGACTTCTGTGTAACCCTAACATTGCTGGAACTATGAACAGAGGGATTGTTTTCAGGCATGGGTGATCTGTCTCCATTGTAGTGTGTTTTTGTTTTGCCCCCCCCCCCCCCCCCTTATGGATTATCTGACAGACCCAGTCAGTTTATTACATTTGAAGATATATTGATGTGTTTTAGGTCAGTGGAGGATTTCCCTGGTAAATTCAGCAGTATAGTGGATATGCAGAAACCTTGATATGTGGTGGTCAGTGGATGAGAGAACCAGTACATGAGATCAGAGTCTGGTCACCTGAATAAAGCCTGTACAACCAGCGATATGGATACTGTGTTTCTCTGAAAATAATACTGGGTCTTACTTAAAGGGGCTCTATCAGCAAAATTATGCTGTATGAGCCCCACATATGCCGGAATAGCCTTTAAAAAGGCTATTCAGGCACCACTAATGGTATTCTAAAAGCCCCCCTGTCTTAAACTAAGACCGTAAAATTATACTTGCCGTGCATGGTGGGCGGTTCGGGCACTGGTGGTCGTCATCTTCGGTCCCACCTTCCTCTGGTCTCTTTTTCCAGCGCCGTCCTCCTGCCATGTCTCCTCCTTCTTTTCACTGGTGGGTTGTGTTTAAATTCCTTGTGTGCTCAGTAGTGCTCCTGCCGGAGCGTTACTGGGCACTCTGCAGCGCCATTTTTAAACACAACCCACCGGTGAAAAGGAGGAGTTATGGAAGGAGGATGTCACTGGGAGAAGACACCATAGGAAGGCGGGACTGAAGATGACAACCACCAGTGCCTGAACCGCCCACCGTGCACGGCAAGTATAATTTGCATATGTTTTTATGGTCTTAGTTTAAAACGAGGGGGGGGGGAGGGTTGAAATACTATTAGCGGTGCTTTTTTAAAGGCTATTCAGGCATATGTGGGGCTCAAACAGCATAATTTTGCTGATAGAGCCCCTTTTAAAGGGTTATTTTTAGGGTATGTCTTGTTTAGGCGTTGGGGTGAATCAGAATCTGAGTTGCTCTGGATGCATCTTATAACGCTAGTTAGGGTTACTAACCCTAGCTTACATTCACAATTGGTAGTGCATTGTCAGAGGGTCTCAAACTTAACTACAGTCTCTCTAAACAATTGGAGAGAATACAGTGTTATAAGAGTAGGTGCTGTAGTGGAGTGGGAGCAAGCAGGGGGTGACGCCTAACATCTGGTCGTGTAGGTAGCCAAGGCCACAGCATAGTAGGAGGCTGGACTCTGGTTAGGGTGAGCGGGTTTTGCCCTGCTCTGGGTCTTGGACGATAGGGAGCTACGGTATGCCTATTCTTTGTTAGCTGTCATAACCTACTGCTGGAGGTGCTTACTATAACTACGGTATTTTTAGAGTAGGGCTTATTTTCAGTGTAGGGCTTCTAGGGCACCCATAGACTCACCCATAGACTTTTGAGCCCTACTGCTTATCCAGTGGCAATATCTGTAATACTTAACCATAGGAGCTTCATGTGGAAGTGGTTAACGGGAAGCATAGAAAAGTTTGTAAACACACAACGTCTTATAACTCTCTATTTCTAAACCATAACTGTCCCTGGTGCTCTGGCGTCTCACAGCATGGTCCAGTCTTACGACTGTTTTCTGCTGGTGGAAGTCCCAGCCACATGTGGCCACTAGTTGGCCTCAGTGGTCACAACGAAAGACACGCAACATCTTTACCTGTGATGTTCCCAGGTCCCTTCCTTAGGCTGAGTGGTCTAAAGAAATGGAACCAGGACTTCACAACCGCCGAGGACTTCTGGCAAAAGACAGCAGAGCTGCAGGACCGGAACTGGACAGTGCTGGGAGGCATTGGGGACAGGTGTGTGTGTGTGTGTGTGTTTATTTTATTTTTTTGTTCCTCCCCCCTTCCCTATCCACTTTTCCCAGCATAAAAAAGTAGGCTGGGCAACCTCTTTAACCTTCTTAAAGACAATCACTGTGCTGGGACGTATTGGCTTGACAAGGAGAGTCACAATGCCTACTTTATTCCTACAGCTCTGGGAGGAATAATGGTTGAATGCCACCACCCAGTCTTATTAGCAAAGATGCTCCAATTTATACTGTACTCCTTGGTGAAACAGAATTCCATGCATTCCTATGGGAGTCTTGTTCTGACTTCCATAGGGTAAAGCTGCAGTCAGTTTCCAAACGCTAGTGTGAACCTAGCATAGCATTGATAGTCTTGGGATAGATTCACATCTGCATTGGAGGACATTTTTGTCTGTGTTTCGGTATAAAAACGGGGGACCCTATTATAGACTGAGGTCCGTGGGTAACCACGGTTTTAGCGGCCGGAGTAAGTGTGAACCTAGCCTTACTTTGACATCACCATACCCATCAGTTGACAGATTTGACCATCCTCACCCTCATGTACATGGGCACCTTGCCCAATCAAATCTCATTTCAGTCTCTGTATGGCCACACCCTTCTAACAAGTGGAATGGTAATGTCTGTGTATTACTCATACATCAGAAGTAACAGTAAGGGCTAGTTCACACGTGAGTATAAGGGGAGGTTTTTGACAGCGGATTTCGCGTCCAAAACCTCCCCTTATAATGGTGGTCTATGGAGACCGCCGGGCTTCTGTTCTCCGCTAGCGGCGAGCTGCTGCTAGCGGAGAAAAGAAAGGACATGTCCTTTCTTCAGGCGGAAGCCGCGCTGTCTCAGTCGCGCGGCTTCCGCCCCCCGCAGCTCCCTCCTATGTCGGCTCATTCATTTGAGCCGACAGCAGAGGGTTAAGCCGCGACAGCGATGGTCGCGGCGGGCGGGTTTTGACAAGAGAGAGACGCGGCTCGCCGCGTCTCTCTCTGTGTCAAAACCCGCGCGGGCAGTTCACGTGTGAACTAGCCCTAAAATTTGCTGTTTTCCTTCTTTTGCCTCCAAAAAAACTGCTGCAAGATGCCATATGTGAATGCTCTTCCCCCATCAAACCCTGTGAGCAATACTTTCAGCTTTTTTTTTAATTTTATTTCCTAATTGAAGTTTATTCAGGAATTTTACATTAAATATCCTTATCTGAGACTGTAGCTGAAACGTATATTTGGGCTATATTCACCAAAAAACATGCAAAGAGCCAAATTGGTCTGTTAATCCTGTTTCCTTAACATTAAAGCTGAGACCTCAGTAGTGTAGCCGCCTCTTGTACGTGTATTGCTGTACTTCACATTCCCGGCGTGCACACACAGCTGCTGCGGACAATACTCCGAATTGACGACCTATTAATAGTTACTGGATGGGACGTCCAGAACAACTGCATAAGAATTCCTTCAGATGAGTCAACAGCTGTTAAAGGCACAAAAGAGGCATATATCACTGGCAGGCCATTATGCATCACTTGTCCTCTTTTCCTTCTTTTTACCTTTGTTTGGATGTGTCTCTTCTTCACATATTACCTGCTGTGGAGGATGGAAGGACTATTTCAACTCCTGGCTTCATAATTATTTTAAATTATAATAATATTATATTATACACTTATCGATATTAGATGCATAGTCCTTTTGGGACTTTCAGTAAATCTACACTTTCCAAAGATGCCTGCCTTATTCTGTACTAGCCTCTGCCCGTGACTTCGTCTGCATGTTAGAAATAAATTTCCTGCACTCAAATTAATGCTTCCAAAATATTGTGAACTTTTATTAACATCCGACAAAAACGTTTCGGTCTTATATAGACCTTCTTCAGTTTGTCTTAAAAATACAAAAGGAAATAACAAAATATAAGTGATTCCATCTCATAAATATAGTACAAATAATATACAAATAACATACAGACAATAGTACACAACAAGGTAATCAATGGTGTTAGATATATAGCCCAAAAGGTATAGGGTTTATAAGACATATGCATATCTGGGTAACACCATAAGATGAGCAGACAATAGTAGAGCATGCATAAACAGGTGAAGTAGGTGTATTCAACAAGATGATATATTGCCAAACCGAATAGGATATGTCGCCGTGCTTCTACTGAGGAATGGTGCCCAGCTTACTAGACAAAATGTTATGTCCTATGAATACATTGGTATCACAAATCCTGTACAATCTTACCGGTGGGGTATAGTGGAAAGTGGAAGCTTGTGAAATGGTCCAGGTCAGAGGGTGCAGTAGAGGTATGAGAGTGTGGGGTTAAAAGGGATTTTTGGCGGATTTTCGTCTGCATGTTGTTGGTATTGATGATCCGCCTATATTTAGCAAATTGTTGCCGTCAATGGTTTGCCTGTTTCGGCAGCTCTTAAGCTGTCCTGCTGCTGAACTTGTTTCTCACGCCATGCCCGTGATTGTTTCAGCAGCTCTCTGTGAAGCCATATAATAAGCATGTTTTTGGCGTTGATGATCCACGTGTTTTGGTAGCTCTCAAGCTGGTCTGCCGCTGAACTTGTTCTTCGCGCTATGCCCGTCATTGTTCCGGCAGCTCGCTGCGACGCCATATAATGACCGTGCTGTTGGTGTCGTTGCTCCGGTGTTTTTTGGCAGCTGCCACACTGGCCTGCCGCTGAACTCGTTCCTCGCGCTGTGCCCGTGATTGTTTCGGCATCTCAGCAGCTTGCTGAGCCATATAATGAGTGTGTTGTTGGCGTCAATGATCCCCCTTAGCTCCGCTTGAGGAGAACTCTGACTTCTGGCTACCTTCATAGCTGTCGTTTTAGAATTTTGCGAAGAATTTAACTTTCTTTTTCCCAGCATGTTTAAAAGTAGCAAACTGTCAATTTGGATTAAAGGGGTTTTCCCATCCAGTGTGTCAGCACTGGATCAGATAATATGCAAATGCTTGTACAGAATGGACTGAGGGTTAGCTGAGTAGAGAGATAACAGACCTGGCTTTATCGGAAGCTGAGATAAGCAAGTGCAGTGTAATATAGTATGTGAACATAAATTCATAACAGTCATGAAGCCATGTCATTTACCAGGATAAAAAGTGGTCTATGTGTTAATCGAGGTTACACTTTATCTATGTGCCAAATTTCATTCAAAGCCGTTTTTATGTGAGTAGCAAACCCACAAACTTTCACATTTATAATAGTAGGATTGCAGCTCCAATTTCCTATATTCGTATGTAAATTAGCCGATAAGGGCTTCAGGGTTGTTTCTTCTCCTGCCAGGGCTTTGCTCTCTGGCGTAGATGACCAACTGCAGACAAAGTAGGAAATTTCACTCATGCAATAGTAGTAAAGGAAAGCAGCAGGGGTCATTTTCTAGATCAGAGACTGAAGGAATGCCCTTTAAGAACGTGTCAGCTAAGGATTATACTAAGGCAGCCCTGTGGTCTTTCATTAAGCCATCGGCTACCATGTAGAGGCGTTGGAGCTATGCCATCTTGTTTGCATTGGTGCTGATTCTCTTCCTCCTGCGCCTTCCAAAACTCCACAGGGCGGATTCTGATGCAAATTCCGCATCATATTCTGCGCACGTAAACTCCATGTAAATGGACCCTTAGGCCCATTGATGTCTGCTGTGACATTCAGCTGTGGGGAGCCTCGGGTAGAAAATGAAGAGGAAATAGAGGTGGATGTCTACCTCCAAAATACCCTTCATTTTCTGATGTTTTAATGGGCCCTAAGTAACATTACACCTATACAAATAAGGTGTGTGTGGGTTTTTTTTTTTTTTTTTTTTTTTTTTTTTTTTTATGGGGGGGGGAGGGTAAAAATATACATGAGGTCTGTATCTAGTTGATTTAACTTCAGAAAAGCAATGGTTTTTGGAGACTTATAGGTTAGATTCTCTGTATAACTTATGTGGAAGGTACTCTGAAGGTTCAAAAAAAATATCTGAAATTACTGTAGGTTAAGCCCAGTAGTTACAGTTTTGCAAGTTCTCTTGCTGTTAGCTAGTCACTTCCTTTCCCTTAGTCGGATTGGCATACCTTTTATAAAGGAAGGGCTATTACTGATATAACTTACAGTGGATTCAGTTGTTCCACTTCATACGTGCTCCACCTTTGTCCTCCGGATGGCACACTTTTGGATTACTGGGTTGCTCCCATACACAGTACATCCTGCTGAAATTGGTGGAAAAAGCAAAGTAATCTTCAGGTACCATGTTAAAGTAGGAGGGGTTGAGGTTTTTTGGGACAGTTTCTGTATAATTTGCCATTTATTCTTTATATCTTGGCTCTTTCTATACAAAGTCAAGACTGAGCTCCTAACTAGTGACTGACAGCACCTAATGACTGTCCATGTAGAGAGAACTGTCAGTCATTGAGTAGGACTGCCTTCTTGACGTCTCAGAGAAGAAAGTTGAGTTTGTAAATAACAAGCTGCGCCAAATAGTTTCCCACAAAATTATATCTCAGTCTGCTCAGCTCCTTTAAAGAGGACCTTTAATGGGTTTGGGCACAGGCAGTTTTATATACTGCTGGAAAGCCGACAGTGTGCTGAATTCAGTGCACTGTTGGCCTTCCTGATCTGTGCCCCGGGTGAAGAGCTAGTAGTGCCAGACTGGTACCGTAGCTCTTCAGTCAGTAGGGCGTTCCTGACAGTCTGTCAGGAACGTCCTTCTTCTCAGTAGTGCCTATAGCGCTGTACAGTGTGAGCGGGGAGGAACGCCACTCCCTCTCCTCATAATGCTCATCCATAGATGAGTATTATCAGGAGGGGAGAGGGTCTTCTTTCCCGTTCACACTGTACAGCGCTATAGGCACTACTGAGAAGAAGGACGTTCCTGACAGACTGTCAGGAACGCCCTACTGACTGAAGAGCTACGGTACCAGTCTGGCACTACTAGCTCTTCACCCGGGGCACAGATCAGGAAGGCCAACAGTGCACTGAATTCAGCACACTGTCGGCTTTCCAGCAGTATATAAAACTGCCTGTGCCCAAACCCATTAAAGGACCCCTTTAACATGCTCCAGTTTTTTGCATGTGACTGGTTTCCTCTACTGTAAGTGGTATAGCCAGCATGTCAGCTCTTGTAATAGTACTCGGCATATAGGATTCCACGCCTCTATATGGAAGGTGTGGTCCAATCTTCATGTCTGGTAAAAGGCTTGGAAGATTAAATTGAGCTGAAAGTGGTTTTATAGTAAACTACATACTACACCTACCACTTAATGTTTTTGTTTAATATAGTTTAAAAAATTTCTTCTTTGTTCCTGGTAAAGGAAGTCTGTCCTCAGTACTGTACTGAGAGTAAGAACTCCTCCCTGCAGGAAGGTCATGTGATTGTAACAATGTCTGTCACATGACCATGGACTGTAAGTAAACTGTGAATGACAGCAAGCGGAGATTTAGAAAACTGTGAGGGATTGATACATAAAGTATTTTGGGAAATTGTTTACATTATTATACAATAAATTGCTGAAGCTGGACAATCTCTTTGGCACGCTGCTCTCTGGGGAAATTCCCTTTAATTTATTATGGACAAGTTGTATATACACTTATAACGAGATTGGTTATAAACCTATAGGTTTGCCGATTTTCCCATGACTTTTTGTTATTCATTCATTGTGCTGTTTTTCAGTATGAAGTGTAACAGAACAGAAACTACCACCTGAAACTGCTGCTTCAAGTTCAGATCAGTCAAGGAACATCTGCCACAATAGTAACCTACAAGACCAAAGAAGAGAACTTGCGCTGAAGACACAACACTTGATCTGAAACAAGAAGTTTGTGCCTACTCAACAGCTACACAAGAGCACTTCCCAACGCTGCTATTAGTCTTTGTTTTATTCTCAGCGCCGCACTCTGCTTTTGCATTGTGTAGCGGGAGTCGTCTTTCTTAGCTCAGTAGATCATTTTCTCACTATCTCTTTTTAAACTAGCAACCGGCAACCTTCTGTACCATCTGCTGTCTACACAAATCAGTAATACTACTGAGTGCAATACCTGAATATCTCAACAAGGTGGGTACTCTTCTAAATGGTGTAATGTGTGTTTCCTTGATGCTTGCTATTATCTTACAGACTATTTGATCTTAAAAAGCCAAAAAATATGGGAATGTCTGCTTTAAACCAGTGTTACTTAGCCTTCTTTGAAGCTGGAGCCATAAATTTGGCTGTTCCCAAAAGACTACATTGCTGATGTGTATATTTTGATATCCTATTTAAATACTCATATGGTCAGAAGTTACCAGTTCTGTAGATTATGTAAATTAAGGCCGGTTCACATCTTCTCATGGGTTTCCGTTTGGGGGGGTCCGCTTGGGAATCCTTGAACGGAAAGGTAATCCGCATAAAAAAAAGTGGTTACCCTAGGAAACCCGCGAACCCCATAGACTATAATGCAGTCCGTGTGGTCTCTGCACTAAAAATGTGGAGAGAAAAGTGCCGCTTGCAGCTCTTTTCTCTCTGCGGTCTTTTTATGTAGCGAGGGGCACGGAATCCCCGAACGCAGATCTGAATCGAGCCTAAAGCTACTACCCTCCTCACTTTTCCTCATCTGTACAAGTACATTCAGTGAGTGTGTCTGTACCATTGTGCAACATTTGATGCATCCCTTGCTTAAGTCGCTGCCTTGTATTTATACACTAGTTCCCAGTGAAAGTGTGATTACTAGAATCAGGATGGCTGCAGACTGCTTCACTGAGTCTGAGAGCCCCTTAACAATGCATGACAAGGAGGTTGTGTGGTGTATACTCTTGTACAGATAGAAAATAAGTAGAGAAAAGTTAGGCCACCTTCAGATGTGGTTGAATTGCCACTTATCTGTGCTGCCGTACAACATGTGGAGGTAGTTTTCAACACCTGATTCACACATAATAAATTGAGCAGTGGAGGAGCTGTTTAAGGCTGGGAAGCCACCAGGGCAGAAATGCTGCAGGGAAAAACCATGGCATTTTACAGTCACTGAAAGGTGGATGGGATTCTTGCAACTCCCACCCTACCTTGCAGAAATATACGTGCAATACTGTGGGTTTTATTAAATCGCATGTCATTTTTACTTGTATGGAAACCGCTGGCATTACCTTATTGGTATAATGGAAGCAGAAAGTGTGCAGAGGAAACCTCTGCGCACTTTCTGTGAAAACGCATTGGGGAAAAAACGCAATGCATTGCTGCCACGGTTTTTCCTGCAGCCTGCAATTGGGGCTTTAGTGAGGTTTGTGTTCTCTTCAAACAAATGATCCAGGTTGTTGGAGCCCCCACCCCAACTAGATACTTAAGAACTTACCAAACTGTCTCCCCTACAATGCTGAGTGGAATATGCTAGTACTTGCAGGGTTTTTTGTTTAAGCCAGAGGTGGTTCCAATTGGAAAGATCAGTATAAGGGTCCTTTCACATCATGTTTTTACGTGAATTCAACAAATCCATTATTTTAATCAAAAAAACTGATGTTCTCCCCCTCCCCCCTCATGTTTCACCTAATACCATAAGGGGTGGCACATGTGCTGGTGATGGGGAGGCAATCAAAATGGAGGAAACTAGTGTGGTCAACTTACAATCTGAATGCATACAAAAAATGGTTAGAGTAGTTGATAGAAATCGATAAAACTCAACTCTTATTAAGTATATTAAAACCATATATAATATCACTACTAGTGAACATAAAAATATATGAAGCCCTTTCTAATCACAAATCAGCCCAAACATTGTATTGATGCTAAATAGAAAGGGAAATGTCACGGCTTCCTCCACTGTCAGTGCATCACAGTGGTAGGAACAATAGTCAGTTGCTCAGTGTTAAACATTAAATATGGGCAAGGGGGATACCTATAAAAGATTGCCTAACATGCCCCATAGATATACACATGTGATCGGCTACCACACACACACACACACTTCACCTAATACCATTAGTTGTAGCATCGGTGGAGAAGTAAGCCATTAGGGATTGATTGCCTTCCCAGTGGGTGCTACCCCTAAAGACTGTCTCTGGTCCCAGCATTAATGATACTGCTATCTGTAATCCCCATTAGAGAAATGGCTGCTGCTGCCATCCCCTCGACTCCCCTCTCCCACCTCTCGTGTGTCCCTGCTCCCAAATGTCTCCAGCATCACCCCAATCCTATCTTCCCCTCCCCAACCTTTCGCCACTCGCACGTCCCAGCTCTTGAATGAGGTTAGAGAGGGGCGGCACTCTTGAAGATAGGACTGGGATGGCGATGGAAACATTCGGGACCCATGAGAGGTGGGGAAGACGCGGCAGCCGTTTCTTTGAAGGGGTCACAATGGCAGTATCAATCATGCTGGGACCCAGGAAAGGAGGAGGGAATTTGGGCTTACTTTATGGAGAGTTCTGCTAGCTTGTCCTTCTTACAAAACTGTGCATGTTTTCAGAAAGGGGCAGAGTTGTGACTAATCGGGAAGGGTTCCCTCTTCAGGGAATGAACTGACAAAGCCATAACTGTATGGTGGCTGCAAATCGCTTGCATACAGTTACATAATTTTCAATTTACTTTAGTTTTCTAACTTGCAGATCTGCTGTTAAAGGACAGAAAAACGTGGTTAGGGGCATACCGAGACCATAATGGAATTTTTTTTTTTTTTTTTTTTTGGGGGGGGGGGGGGGGGGGGGTGTTTAATATTCGAGCAATGTGTCTGCTGACACACTTTTTAATTTTTTTTTAATGTTTTAATTTTTAAGCTATTTACCTTATAAAAACGGATGTCAGGTGGACCTATATAACGTGATGTGAAGGCAGTGACTGTCTGAAGCTGCGCAAGAGTTGCAGCTAGCTGCGGCAGGCGCTTTTTGGTCTGGATTCTGACGTGGCTTCCCGCATTAAAATCCGGACCAAAAACATGTGAACTAGCCCTTCTTGCTTTATTCCAAAACTGCACCAGGCACTCCCTCTTCCACCCCATTTTGATATCTTCTGAATTGCTTCTGCAAGTGACACAAGTGCTTTCAACTTGTCATGTGTAGAAGCTGTGCAGGTAAAAGCCACTTCAGGAAATTATGGTAAAATGAGCATGGTTATGCCCAGTGGTCATGTCTTACACTGCAAACACAGTACCATTTGGCTTGTGTCAACACAAGTTAATTGACGGGTCATCCACGGTTAAGTATACTTGCCTCTCTGACAGGGAAGATGGAAGATCCTGTGCGTTTGTTAGCCTTACCTTAAAAATTCAGATCTCCTACAAATTTCAGCAGGGTAATGAAGCAGCTAATCTGTATATCTTCATGTGGCCTTTCTAACAGATGAGCTTCCTTGACTTAAGTATGTGGTCCTGGCAGATCTTTACTGTCAGATCCTGTTGATTTTTGGTTAAATGAATCGTACAGCAACTAGTTGTGAAGAATGAAAATAATTGACCTTTTAGAATCGTGGTCATTTTAGACTTGGGCTAACAAATGAAAGTCCTGTTACCAGACTGCTTGGTGTGTATAAGATTGGATTTTTACGTGGCGTAGTTTTGCCACAACCAGAGCCGCCTCAAAATTCACATGTCTTTAAATGCAGTGTTTGATATGGATTTGCAATGAAGTTCAGATTTAGTAGTGAATTTGTCTGTGGTGCACATGTGTGCTTCGCATGAATCCATCCTCAGAGGGCATGCTTTGCATCATCGGTAACTTTAGCCAACTAACCATGGTACCTTTCATAAGTGATTATTGGGTTATTTGGTGTCTGATGAAGCTGCAGTTACCTGGTCTCTAGCCTCAGGCATGAAATGTGATGTGTTCAATGTATGATTAAGGGGGCCTCCACTGTTGGGGATTCCATCCACCTTCCTCCTCACTGCATAACCACAGTGACACTGAATGGCGCAGTGACTGAGCATGTTGCCCTGCTGTTGGGCTCAGTATGTATGGGGCCGATGAATGGTGGAGTGCATTGTGTGACCATTGCATCATTCACTCATCCTTACTGTTGTCATGCAGTGAAAGGAAGCACATTAGCTTGGTGAGCTCCTTCTTAGCTATCAAGGTGTAATAATATACCAACCCTCTTGTGAATAGGCGATAAATGGCTTTCCCATTGAATAACCACTTTCAACTATTCTAATTGAAGAATTGTTTTGTCTGATGAGAAACTTAATATTAGGTTGTGCAACCAAATACTTGTCCCCTATGGATAGGGGATGTCAGATTGCTGGGAGACCCAGTATGCAGACAGTGATCTGTGCACATGTATGTTGCTGCTGGGGCTCCTGGCAGCCCTATAGATGTGGCTGGAGCACTGGTTATGCAAGCGTGCCAATGCTTCATTCACTTGGAATACATTGGGGGTGGACTGCTTTTCTCCCTATTCTTTTGATTTATGGGGGGTGGGGGTAGCTAGTGATAAGATCACCCAGAGATCTGAGGTTTTTGTTTTTGTTTTTTTTTTTCCCCCTGAACCTGTGGATAGAGGATACATTTCTTTGGTTGCACAACCTTTTGTTGTGGTCACCTCTTTAAAATGCAACTGGGATCCATCTACTGCAAATTATTTAGAAAGTCACATCAGTAAAAGTTTGTACACAGGCCTCTACTCTGGGCAAGTGCTTTGGTTAGACTACAGCTCCCAGGCTTCCCTGATGGAGAAAGTAGGTAATACACCCTGTTGTCCCCACTGACACTGCCGTTTTAGTTTTGTAGGAGCCACATGTGTTATACAGTTGTTGGCTTACCTCACACTCTACTTTATTGTCGTACAATCTTTGTTCCATGCACAGGGTTTTCATAAGGCAAGGGGCCACAAATGGCAAACGTTCTGCAGAGAATTCCTAACACAAATATGGCAGTAATGTTCAAACAGCTTTCAAGAAAATAAGAACCCGCAACTTACAGAGCACATTACATTGATAAAACACATTTATGTATGTCACTTTTGTAGATTTGGAGAAAAGCACTTTGAAGCCTATGCAAAAGAGACAATTGGTGCACTGGGGTGTCAGCCGTTGGATCACTGTAGGAGGTGCTAAGGGTCTGAGTGGCAAGAGCAGTCGTGCCAGCCCCGATCCACCTACTGCTTCATTTACATAGAACTTTAAAGCTGATTTTCTCCAAATCTATAAAAAGGACTTGCATAACAAAGCAATGTTTATCACTACTCTAATCTATTCTGTAACATGATAGCTGAGGATGGTGATGGACTCTGTCACAGCATGTGGCTGGTGTCTTGTCTACTATGCTGCTGCCATCCTTAGCAGAGGGTTGGCTGCCAAAAAGTTCATGGTGGCCAACCTGCTGCGACTGCCTGTGTAGCTCCAGTCTAAAGATGCTCTGTGTGCATGGCAGCCTTGCACAGACTACATTCTGTGTTGTAGGCATTATATATTGTATTGCTTTCTGCTTCCTGATGTTTAACATGTATGCCTGGCACATGTCAGAGTAGAAGTTTCTAAGTAAGACATGATTGATGTGTGCTCTAGAAATGTACGTCTTATACCAGGTGCATGAAATACTGGCAGCAAAGTTATGTGGAAAATCTACAAATGTTCTTTTTTTATTTTTTCCATGGCGGATTGGGTCTGGAATGAGCATCTACCTGTCTTGCATGACATTTTTTTAATCTGAGAACTTCTTTTCAAGAATTTGTAACTGTGTATTCTTTGTCTTGCAGTTATACTGCATCCATCCATAACAAAATGATTTTCCATTTATTGCTGTCCATCGTAGCCTAGACGTCTAATATGTGTTCACCTCCTAGGGCTGGCATCTTGCAATGAGCTTTTTCTCATTTACAGCCACACTGGAATTGATAAGGTTGTCTTGTTTGATTTTGTTATATGCAGCATTGTAAAATTAAGTTGAAACAGGAGTAGAAATATGGCAAGCACCTGGAAAGAATTTGTTGAATTTTCCATGCCGTCTTCTCCCCCTACTGCATACGTTAGTGCCAACCTGGGCAATGCATCTCCAGTCGGACTGACTTTATCACCTTATGGCCGCTCAGTAAGTTATTCCACCATACCAGTTCTAATGATTAACCGCCTGCTCTAGACCATATAGAGTTGGGACACATGCTTTAAAACAATGGCTTTTTTATTCCCCCCCATTACTTCATTTATCTCATTATTATATAGATTTTTCTTTTTTGCCTTCTCCTTGTGTTGAGTTCACCTGATCTTATATTCCCACTCACCTTTTGTGCAAATCGGTTACTACTAATTTTAGTTTCTTCATCTCTATTTTTTTTTTTAATCCCATCACTTTCATCTATTTAAATAGCTGGTTTTTTTGTCTCCCCCCCCCCCCCCCCCCCAGGTTGTAAGACGTTACCACAATATGCTATTCAAAATATACAAAGTTTTTATTTTACTTTTTAACAAAAATCAATTCATGGCTTCCTACGTACAATGAAAATTCTACAGAAAATCCTGACTGCTGGCCGGGGCTGTGGTGTTGGTAGACCAAACAACCAACTCTGACTCCTATTTCTCTCCCAACTCCTCCGTAAATTGTTCACAACCATGGTCTGAACCAGTAAATATTGATGCATTGAAAGATTATCTAGTATAACTATAAAAATAATCACTTTGAGGCTTGAGTCTCTAAATCCCCAACCCCCTCTACCGACTCCACAGCCCTGCTGCTGTTGGATTATATGTGCTATACAAGGGCAATCTTCGATTCTACCCCCCCCCCCCCTTTTTTAGGAACTTTTCCCATTTACCTCCACTGTTATTGGGGTAGAATGCAAACTATGGACACCAGCTGCCCTGCTGAATACAGTGCAGTCTGCATTTGTCATGGTGTCTGGTCATCTTACTGGATAAAATGCTGCATTGTTTTTGCCTGAGGGTTCCCTCCCCCAAGCAGAATCTGCAGCACAGGTCTCTGATGTAAACCCTGCCTAATGTCATAAGGTCACTTGAAAATACACACCATGCAGTTTTTGTCTTAACAATATAACAAATTGTAACTTGGGCCCAGTTCACACCTGCGTTTAGGTTTCCCTTCGGGGAGTCGTTCCATTCCGCCCCCCCATCTGGAAGCCTATCTGCTTAAAAAAAGTTACCTTAGGAAACCGGTGGTACTATAGATAATGGAGTCCATGTGGTTTCTGCTCGGTTTGCGGTTCTGCAGAGAAAAACGTGCTGCTTCCAGGACTTCTCTCACCACATTTCATGCAAATAGGGGAACAGAATATCCCAAACGCAGATGTGAATCGGGCCTTACTAGTGGTTTTGTTCATTGCTGTAAAGGCCTCCCAACTGAATCTCTGCAGACTGGGTTTGCGTGTCGTACATGTGAGAGCAAGTTGTACTCTATGTAGGCTCACTAGTGATAACACACACAGGTTTGTTAAAATTGCTCAGCAACTGATGGTTGCAGCACCCTACATTCATTTTGCATGTTATGTTTTATACACTACCTTTCTTGTCTTCAGCAGGAAAATTCCCAGTACATATGCTGAATGCAGTTAGTCCCTTGCTAAAGTGACAGAGCCTTGAACAGTGGAGAACTTTATTTTATTGAGGTCACTATATTGTTTTGACTCGTGGTCAAATGTGACCCCACCGTATTTCTCTACTAGTCTAGTTGTGTATCCTACACCATAGGAATAATATCTGACGTGGAAGGTTGTCTTATTGACCACCTACCTTACAAAACTTAGTATGTGATGCATCAATGACTAATCTGAATGCTCATTGTACCACAATGCTTAAAGTGGCCACCTTCAGACCATTACTGAGACGAAAGTTGTGTAATAAAGTTGCACAATTTTCCAATATACTTTCTATCGAATTCTCCGTTTTCTAGATCTTTGCTTGCTGTCAGTCATTCTTAGGCTGAGTTCACACTTTAGTTTTTTCCGTCAGGAATCTGCTTTAAAATCAGCCTCCAAAAAAGCCTTCCAATAGAGCTGGATGCTATCCAGCCAGGATTGTAGACATTGGAATAACCAAAATTCAGTGGCACGTGAAAAGGATAGTGTCCAAAAGTTGTCCAGTGATCGATGTAAAGTGTTCAATTACTCGAAACAAGAATTTTCATTCTGGCCCCTAAACCTAATTATGGACTAATGCTTACCCATTCTGTAGGGGGTTTCTCTACAGCACTCTCACCTCATTTTACATGGTAAACAGGATTATACTAGAGTAACTCCTAGAAACCAACCCATTGACTCATCAGTGAATCCACTACTGGTAATAGATGCCACAGCTCTTCTTCTTGTCCTCCCTGTGAAGATCATGTCTCGAAAACTTTCCAATAGACCTCAGTGACTCAGCTCCTGTCTAATGCTTGACTGCATAGTCATGACCATTGGCAGCAAATGACTAAATGCTGTTAAAAAAGCAGAGGAGAAGCTTGGGCAAAATAAGTAAAAACTGAAGAATAGTTAATATTTCACAATCTGGTTTTAATAATTTAAACTCAACAAAATTGCTATACATTCCTTTTAGACTGGTACAATGTCTTGGCTTTGGCTTTCTATGTGGGGCTGTAAGTTAAAGAACATTAAGCACAGGTGGAGGTGGTTGTACATATACATTACTACTGTCACACTGCAGACTTGGGTTGACTGGATAAGTGCTGTTTGCATGAGAACATGCTGTGTGGTTACAACCTGTTCTTAGTCCATATGTTTCCCAGTGGTATGATGCTTTCTGTTCATGCTAATGTTGTGGTTTGTCAGGTTCTCTCTAGTGGTACACCATGTAGTACACTATACTATGATGGTTGCTGTGGATCCTATAAAATGAATACTGTGATAATAGGGGTTGCCTTATTTGGCTCAAATGTTACCTTTTCTGCCTGTGTTTTAGCATCTACTTTGTGAAGCTGAGCACAATTACATCTGTTGGATAATGGTTATGAATATTTATAAATTCTTATGAATGTTTTCACTTGTTTTTGGTGAATGAGAACCTTGTACATAGTTTGTTACAGTATGGGTCTGTAGTCAAGGCTGTTGACATACTGAATGATGAATAGACTGGATATAGTTTGAACCTTTTTGCTTCCGCTTTCCCCAGTGTTTGTCAGTTTAGTATTGCCTACAGCTCTGTGTGACTGTACAGGGCCAGGTCGCATGGCTACTCAATGTGGTTTTCAAACCTGACTACTTATATACCCGTATGTTCCACCTGTAAGAGTGTCTACATTCAGCTCATCTTGCAGACCTGCTGTACAATATGTAATGGCATACGAAATGTTATAACTATTTAGGGCTTAATTTTGCTTTCATGGTGACTCTCCTCAGGGTCAGTGGCTTTCCAAGATGGATTTGGCTTCGACCTGCACTGCAGACATTAAAAACGATTGTACACATATACAAGCAGCAAAACCTCCTCCTCCTGCTGCTGAGAACTTTCATTACTTGCAAAGTAGAGGACACAGCCACTGCCTTTGGTTTGCTTACAAGCGTTATCCATAGGTTTCACTGTGCGAGCTAAAGTAAGCCCTAAAATGTGTGGCATTTCTGATATGTGAGCAGAAGGCAAACCTAAACTTTCTTTACCTGGAGATATTCTCTAAGAAGCATTTCTGTTAGGCTAGGGCATGATGTGGCAACCAAGATATAGCAAAGAATCCAGTCCACTGATTGATTTATGGGTTGTGATATTGATTGTTTAGGGTCACTGAGTCTGAAAAATCATGTGGCCATTGACAATGAACAGTCTTAGTAAACTGGCAGCTTGTGTGGCCGTCTGGGGTTTGCCTAGGTCTGTGGCTACCACACCTGACCTTATCCTTTAGGAAACCGTTTTGTCCATCACAGAAGCAATATATAAGTTAGCAAATAAAGTACTATTTGTACAGGCATGCAGATTACTGAGAACGTAGGCTTGAAATACTGGCCGTAGTAAAATTCATACCATTCCCTAAAAAAAGCCTAGCAGTAGAGAATCTTGATAAAGTTCCTGATATTTTAACAAACTTTTTTATTTTTTCTTAAATTGTTTTTGGCCCCTGTCTGCTTGACATTTGGTAAACTAGCCCATCTTCTGACTCATGTTTAATTGTTTGTCCCAGTTATATGTGATGGAGAAGCTCTTTACTGTATCAGAGTCCCTTACACCATCTACTGCACTCCCTATAAGTCCTGCCACGACCTCATGTGGGTCTAAAAAGCAGAAGAGGACTCCTTTGTATCAAAGATCTGTAAGTCAGGGAGTGTTTTGCCCCCAGCACGAGCATTTGCTAGCACAAGGTCTTTGCTCTGGTTTTATTAATCCACTAACTATAGTATGCGGGCATCAGAAAACCTAAAAAATGTTGTGCCAATTTTGGGTATCTTGTGTGACCTCTTGTCGGTTTATAAAGACTTGATATTGTTGCATGTGTGGCTTTTGTGCCTATACCAATATCTTTTTTTTTTATTTATTTTTTTTGGCAAGTTTTGTCCTTCTGTCTGACCAATTTTAATCCGTGTTGTGAAGGCCACTTTACTTTGGGCCCACTGGAAAATAAATGCTTTTCAATAAATGCTCTATTCTAAAGTTTAGCTCAAAACCCTGTCTTTACTGCAACCCCTCATTCACATCATGTTTCCATGTTTGTTTTAATGTTTCCTTTTAATTTCTGCATTTATTTGTTGTCTTTTTGATTTATAAGCATATTCACTACTTAAGTTGTTACATTTTGGTATATTCATGTTTGAATAGGCATTTAAATTAATGATGTCGTATTTTTTATTAGATGAGCTTTGACCCAAACCTCCTTCACAACAATGGACACAATGGGTACCCCAATGGTACTTCAGCACTGCGTGAAACAGGCGTTATTGAGAAACTTCTGACCTCTTATGGATTTATACAGTGTTCTGAACGTCAAGCTAGGTTATTTTTCCATTGCTCACAATACAATGGGAACTTACAAGAGCTGAAAGTAGGAGGTAACTATTAAATCTTATTTTCTCCCGATTGATGAACTCCAAGTCAGTGTACCCATTATAGTAAATGAGCATCATGTAGGTCTTTTCTTCTATAGTCCCAGCTGTGTAGAGCAAGTGGGCAAAATTGAGCCATGGCTGATGTACTCGGCATAACGATGTATTACATACTCATTTACAAATACGTTTTCCAGGCAATTTATATATTTATTTTTTAATCTGAGCTATTAACCCTTTCCCGACATCCGCCGTATGCTGGGTGTATAACTATGGTGACCAGCCGGGAGGCCGCCATAGCTGCCGGGTGTCCACTGCTTTACGCAGTAGACAACCGGCGCTAATGTCTCCCATCGGTCCCCGGCCCGATCGGAGGCATTAACTCTTCCAGCGCCATTTTCCCGGCGGCGTGTGTGTGCTGCCATTTTCCTGGTGATCACAGCACCCTGAGTAAGCTCCGGGGCAGGCGTCACGTTACTATGACAGCCAGGAGCCTTGTGAAGGCTCCCTGGCTTGTGATTATATTGCTGCTATAGCAGGCTATGCTACATAGCCTGCTATAGAAGTGCTGATACTTTGCAACACATTAGCATTGTAATGCATTGTATTAGTGATCAGACCCCCTGGGATTCAAGACCCCTAGGGGGTCTAATAAGTCCAAAAAAAATTTCAAAATATATAAAATATTAAATTCAAATCATCCCAGTACATTATACAGAATAATTTAATAGTGGCATCATGAAGAAAAATTTGTCCTACAAAGATTAAGACCTCATATGGCTCTGGGATCAGAGAAATAATAATAAAAAAAAGTTATGGGGTTTAGAAGGAGGGCAGTCAAAAACGAAAATCAAAAAAATGCCATCGGTGGGAAGGCATGCGCCTATATACCTTTAGCCATGTTTTGTGCGATTTCCGGGTGTGTCCCCCCCCCCCCCTCCTTCCTCTCTCCTTGGACCGTCCCACGCATATGGGTTACTGTACATTTTTGATTATTTAGAAAGCAGGAGAGGGGAGGGTGCGCTTACATTAGCGTAGGAAATTCTAGTTATCCGTATGCAGTTAACTAGATTCTGAAGTCTTTTCTTTGCTGCTAAGCAGTTTCCATGGCCTGGCAAAGAAAAATTATTTGAAAATTGCTCTTCAGATGTTGTACATCTTGTCAGAAAAACTTGATACAATTCTATTTTGAGACTTTTATGGAAGTGGCTGCATGAAACTAAATTTTTGTGTTTTTGTAGATGATGTTGAATTTGAAGTGTCATCAGACCGACGTACTGGTAAACCAATAGCCGTTAAATTGGTCAAGATTAAAACAGAAATTATGCCAGAAGAGAGAATCAATGGACAGGTGCGTGTATAACTGACAGTGCAATTTTGTGGTCTGTGTCCAGATTATCCATATCTATTGGGTGCAATGGGCTGCAGATCTATGGGAGGCCAAAATCTGTGTGCTGAAAATTTGGTGTATAATGTAAGCATTTTTCATGTGTTTCTTTCCCTTGTGTCTCAACAGGTCGTCTGTGCTGTGCCTCATAATTTGGAAAGCAAGTCCCCAGCTGCTCCAGGCCAGAGCCCCTCAGGGAGTGTGTGCTATGAACGTAATGGAGTAAGTCCTATGGCCTTATTGATAAACCTAATGTTATCTTAAGGCACGTTGTACAGCCAAGCATTTGTGGTGAGCTACCTTCATTGCTCTGCCACAATCAACAAGAAATCCACACTTCATGGATATATTTTTTTTGTGTGTGTTTAAGGCGGGTAGGGTTGCAATGCTGCTATTAAGTTTTGTGACTAGTGAAGATGACACAATGCTGATCCTTGGCCGTGCAGTGTGTTGCTGCCTTTACGTAGCCATAGTTTGACTATATAGCGCAACATGTTATCACTATCAATTTCTTTTAAAGCATACTTCCAATTGAACAAATTGCCATAGATCAATAGTGCAGGTGGGGGGGACAAACAAAAAAACTTACATATATCTTAGTTGTAGCACGTTTATCAAACTGAGGAAAGTGGTTAACATTTGGGAAGAAGGCAAGAGACTGTGCAGAGTGGAAATTTTTTTGTGAGATTGACAGTCTCCTTTTTTAGATGTGGGTTCTATTATTGATACTAAGTGAAATGACACCGTTTTTGGTATTAACTTGAACTTATGAGAAGCTGTCTTTATAATTGGAGGTGCGCATTAAAACAAGGAAAATCATTTGATCAACATCAAAGATTAAAACGAAAATGAAGGCAAAGAAATGTACATTCAGTAGCCAGTGCCAGCCATGGCAACTGAGCAAACCTGGCATGAGCATGTATCCTAACTGTCTTGCTTGGCAGTTGTAGTTTTTCTTATGTCTTAGAGGGCCACCAAATTAGCACGAAACAGGTCGGTACTGCACACCCATGTATCGCTACATATGCTGAAAAGGTAGAAAAATGAAGTGTCTTTAATGCAGTTACACTGTAATTGGTCACTTATCTTGTTTGGATGCCTATGTAAGGGTTGAATATTAACCCTTTCCCTCTTACAGGAAGTGTTTTATCTAACCTATACCCCAGAAGATGTGGATGGTAATGTTCAGCTTGAGACTGGAGACAAAATTAATTTTATTATTGAAACTAACAAACAGTAAGTGTTACCCTTTGTAAAAATGCAAATAAGTATTTTCTTGTTCTGTGTGGTGGTTGGGTGCTCTTCTTAAAGGGGCATAGGCCTATTTTTTCAATGAATACCTTTTATAGGCTAACTCCCCATGTAGTGTGCCGCAGAAGAAAGCGCTGTGGGAGAAACCATGGCGGCAACGCATAGCAGTTTTTCCCACAGCACTTTTCCCAAAGTCCGCACAGGTGTCTTCTGAAGACTTTCTATTTCAATCATGCTTAAAGGGAAACTGCTGGTGTTTCCATAGTTACAATTGACATGATGCGATGGTTTTGGAAATCGCAGTGTCTGCTTCTTCAAGGTGTGGATGGAATTTGCTAGTTATCTCATCAACCTTGCAGGGACTGTAAAATGACGCAGTTCTTGCTGCAGTGTTTATGCCAAGTGGGGCCCCAGCCTTGAACGGGCTTCTAGATCCCATCCCAATTTTAGGAAACCCTTTGGCATGGAGCCTTAATTCAGTTTGGCTTCTAGCAGGCACTGACTTCATGAGCAAAGATCCTCATTTTACTTTAGATTGTTTTCCACTGATCGAAAAAAGCTCATCTATTTTTCTGACAAGAATAAATATCAATAATACTAGTGTATAGCTGATGCTAGGTTCACACTAGCGCCCGGAGTCCGTTCTCAGCTTTCCGTCTTCTGCATGCAGAAGACAGAAAGCTGTCAGACCGGGTCCGGCGGACACAGAGTACTGCATGTCCGACTCTGTGTCCGGTTTTTAGGGAAAAAAAAAAAAAAAAACGGTTTCGCGGCAGAGAGCATAAAATGCTCACCGGCGCTCACGGCCGGACGTCTTTCAAACTCATTCAAATGAATGGGTTTGAAAGAGTCCTGCAGGTTTCGGTCTCCTGCTCAGTTTTGTGCCGGAAATGGAAACCTGCAGAACAGAGACCGGGCACAGATGTGAACGAGCCCTAAAACCTAATGTGTGGATTTTGTTTTGGCTTTTTTTGTGTTCTTGTTTTGATGCCCATTTTCTTTTGGATTTAGCACTGGTGCGGTAAGTGCTCGTAACATCATGCTGCTTATGAAAAGGAAGCAAATGCGTTGTCAGGGTGTGGTCTGTGCCATGAAGGTAAGTTGAATTGCTTTTATATAAAGGAGTTTATTAGCAGTCTTGACATCCTCTCTATCCAATTCCCCCTTGAACAACCTCCACCTCCTTCACCAAACCCCACCTCTACTTCAAAACTGGTGACAGCTGTAAGGGCAGGGAAATCTACCGGTGTATGGTCATGCATTAGAACAAGAAATGCATGTTTAATGTTCCTGCTGCTGAAATTGCAAGTCTCCATGGGCAAGTTTGTGTTTAACACATTAGTTAAATGGAGATTTAATCTATTCCTGAATTTCTGAATGTTCCCCAGACCTTACTGTATTCTGAGTGATTGTCTTGGTGTCAAGTTGATAGATTTCTCGAGCAGTTGCTCACTAGAGGTGAGGACCTGGGATGCATTCTATAGTCTGCTGCCCTGCACAAGAGACTGACTCCTTAGGTACTTGCAGTCTCCGTTCCAGGAGCATAAAACAATGCGCTAACAATACTTTTACAAATGAATTTATAGATCTGTCAGCGGCATTGAGGTGTTAATACTGCTGACAAGACTCCCTTAAAAATAAAAATCTGAAATTGTATGTATTGTGTATTTTTACATATACACTTCTTTGCTCTTTGCAGGAAGCCTTTGGGTTCATTGAAAGGGGGGATGTTGTAAAGGAGATATTCTTTCACTACAGTGAATTTAAGGGAGACCTTGAAGCCTTACAACCTGGAGATGATGTGGAGTTCACAATAAAGGATCGAAATGTATGTGGTAGAAACTTTTGACTTTCAGGTTTAAAAAAAAATAAAAAAAAAATACATTTTTTTAAAAATTATTTTGATTTATGTTTCCATAAACAGTCACTTGAACTGGGCTTTGCTTTGCAGGGTAAAGAGGTTGCAACTGATGTGAGGCTCCTAGCTCCAGGAACTGTTATTTTTGAAGATATCAGCATAGAACACTTTGAAGGAGTGGTTACCAAAGTAATCCCTAAAGTACCTAATAAAAACCAGGTAAGGGTATGAATAATGACTAATTTTTCTGTCCTTCTTCTTCAAGTGAAAAGTAAAAAAAACTATGTAACTTTTCCAGAATGATCCTTTACCCGGACGTATAAAAGTCGATTTTGTGATCCCTAAAGAGCTTCCTTTTGGAGATAAAGATACAAAATCCAAGGTGACCCTTTTAGAAGGCGATCATGTGCGCTTCAACATTTCAACGGATCGTCGGGACAAATTGGAACGTGCCACAAATATTGAGGTTCTTCCAGATACCTTCGAGTTTACAGATGAGTCAAGAGAAATGGTTGGTATTGCTTATGACTAAACTTTATGTACTTTTAAAATTTTGCATGTAGCTTTTATTACTTAAAAATTTAAGTATCCAACTTTATTTGTGGGATTTTTACAGCTATAGCTTCTCTGCAGACTTTGTGTGTGTATGGCAATCTGTCAAAGTTCATGATTACCTACCAAATTTATTGGTAATTAAAGAGAATCTACCACCTTTGCCCAGGCGTATTCAACTTACCACCATGTAATGTAGATGTTGGAGAAAAACAACTTTGAAGGCTTATGAAAATAAGGCAGGCCATCGGCTCCCTGGAGCACTGTCTTTGCTGCTCAGACCCCTTGCTCCTGCTTGAGCCAACACTTGCAGTGAGAGTTGGTCCTCCTGCTTTCACCCAACCTACTTGAGCATCAAGAGCAATGCTCCCCGGCCTGAAGGCCCGCCCTCAGTGCACAAACTGCCTCATTTGGAGAAAAATTACTTTGAGTGATATGTAAAAGTGACCTGCATAGCAAAGGTAAGTTTATCACTGTAAATCAGTGGTGACCGTTGAATATGCTGTGGGGAGGTGGATGTGACTGCAGAATCTAAAGTACTTTCTGCTGCCTTGGGAACTGTAGACACAACAAGACTTACAACATTTTAGATGCTTTGAAGCAATAAAAACTTCTGTAAAGATGGCCCCTTGAACCAATCTTTCCTGTGGTAGTGCCATTGTTTTAGCAATTCAGACAACCTAGGGACAAGGCCATGCAGACTATAAGGCTAAAGAGATTGAGAATCTGGTGACTTGCATTGATACAGCCGTTTCCCTTTCACAGGGTGTGATTGCGGCAATGAGGGATGGGTTTGGTTTTATAAAATGCGTTGATCGGGATGCCAGAATGTTCTTTCACTTCAGTGAAGTCCTGGATGGAAACCAGCTTCATATTTCAGATGAAGTGGAGTTTACTGTTGTCCCTGTAAGTAGTGTTTTCCCCCACTCGCGGGTTTTCATCCTCCTGTGTCCTGCACCTAAATAGACTTCATTAATTTATTGTTTTGTGGTTTCCGAACCTGTGATCAATATGCATGTTGCTAGTGTTTGAAGGTGTACAAACTGCAGAGCTTTGTGTGTTAGAACTTGATACTTGTTTTAGAGTAAATGGTACTAGCCCTAAACCGTAACCCTGTTTGTTACAGGACATGCTCTCTGCTCAGAGAAATCATGCTATCAGAATTAAAAGGCTCCCCAAAGGAACAGTTTCATTCCACACTCAGTCTGATCATCGTTTTGTTGGCATTGTGGATAAAGAAGCCACTGCTGCCCCCAAGTCAAGCAGTCCTAACAAAGGAAAGGAAAAGGTAACGTTTCATCCCCCTGTCCGATGTTCAATAGTGAAGTGTGGATGGAAAGTAAAAAGCATTTTGTACTGTGTTCATATTTATGGCCTTTTGTGTGTTAGTCAGTAAGAGTCATGTGCTCTAACATTATGGCCAAGGTTTCCCTCAAACCTTCAGGAAAAAACTGTAAACTCCTAATGTGAGCACCTATGAAATCCAGGATTTTTACCGTTAGAATTTAAAAGTAATTTTTTTATTTTTTTGTTTTAATTTAGAAAAAAGAGAAGGTAAGTTTTATTAGCATGGTGTGATGTGTTCTTGAAGAGTATAGCCTAAACTACCTTTTTTGTATGTAACAAGCTGCCTTTAACCCTTTCCCCAACATCTGCCGTACTAGTACAGCGGATGCCAGGTGTTTTAACTATGGCAGCCTCGAAAAAAAAAAAAAAAATGCAGTCGGTGGGAAGGGGTTAAATCTTAATGGATATTGGTCTAGTAATTGGACTTGATCCTTTTTTTTGCCTGCTTTCATATTTATTAGTTCTAATTGTCAGATTGTTAATCTTTTAATGAAGTGTTTTTTAAATTGCCGTGCTTTATTTTGTAACATTTAAAAGAGAACCTGTCGTGATAAACTGGCCCCACCATGTGCAAGGTCAAGTAATGACCTTCCTGTTGTTGGCCTTCTATAACCTTTGTTGCAGCAGATGATTGAAAGCCTAAAAAGTCATAGGGAAATTAAGCTAGTTAGTCTCGGTGGGCAGGGGCAGCTTTAGCCTAGTCCCTTTACTGATCTCATCCCCTGGATGTGATATCTGAGTGAGAGAGGGGGGGGTCAGTCATACTCAGGAGGCGTCCTTAGCAAGGGCACAACTAAAATAGTCCCATGGTGACGGACTTTGTGAAATATTGCTGACCTTCCCATGAATATAATATCTATATTTGTAGATAATTAAAAGTTAAGCATTTTTGCAAATATAAGTAGTTAAAAACTACAGAGTTTTAAAGATTTTCTCTTAACTTTTAGTGAGTCTGTTGTCTTGACCAGTTGCCTTGACACAACTTCTGAAACTTTCTGTGGTCTGGGACTTGTCAGGATTTTCTTATTGCACCTGGGTTATGAGGCAGAGACACTACATGTATCAGAAGATATCCCGGCTACAATAAGGAAATCATGGCTGATTTTCTGACTTTAGAAAAGTCTTGGATTTATGGTCGTATCAACTGGCAACCGATCAACAGAATGTGACCACTAGATATTTAGAGAAAATCTTTTAAAACTGCAAAATATTTAATTACTTATAACATTTTTTTAATTATCTTCAAATTTAAAAATAACTGTTTGTGGGAATACCCCTTTAAGTGGTGTTCCCTTAGGAGATGCTTACAGTGAATCCTCTTAATATACTAACTCCTACACATGGGCATGAACATTCCAGAATACTGGACCACAGTCATTGCCTGAATTTATTGTTCTCTGGGACAAATTCTGCCAGGAAAATATGTTCTGGAAAATCCAGCCCACATGGTAGTACAAATAGACTTGCAGTGTGTGTTTTCAGGTACAGGATGTTAATTTAAGGGTTTTTGGGTCCAGATGAATAGGCCTAATCAACAGGGAGATGATACGCTGCAAAATCTACCCGCAGCAGGTGAAGAGCTATCGGTGGGGGTGTTGTGTTCGTCATTGCTAGGCAGTAAGAAACACCCCTCACAGTCTGTCTGTAGCGCTGTACTGTCAGGAGGGGCTTTGTTCCAAGTTAGACTGTCAGGAACACCCTTCTGACAGTGAAGAGCTATCGGAAAATGCACCGATGGTTCTTCACCCGGGGCACATAATGGATAAACTGACTGCTGAATTTCTAGTAGTATATAAAGCCACGTATGCCAAAGGACATGAAATGTCCTCTTTAAATAGTGCAGCTGGCACAAAAACTACCTGCGCTTGTTACTCAGGGATGGTGGTTGGCTAGAGAAAAAATTCCAACTACGCTGAAATCATTGGTGTGTCCCCCTATTAAGATATATGCTAAGCACTTCATTTAATAGAGGTGATGAAGGGTCCTCTTTTACTAGCATGCATTATTTTTTGCATGGAAGCCTTTCAGTTGTTCCCTACTAATATCTCAAAGTAATCATCAAACTAAATTTTATATATAAATTTTTTTTTTATTTGTATCTTGAGATTTTCCCTAACCATCCAAGTGGGGAGTGTTTTATCTTAATTGGTTGCTAGTGAGTATGACTAAGAATGCAGGAAATTTCTGTGGTCTGGCAGAAAGATTTCCTTATCCTTCACATACAGTGGGGCAAAAAAGTATTTAGTCAGTGACCAATAGTGCAAGTTCCACCACTTAAAAAGATGAGGCGTCTGTAATTTACATCATAGGTAGACCTCAACTATGAGAGACAAAATGAGAAAACAAATCCAGAAAATCACATTGTCAGATTTGGAAAGAATTTATTTGCAAATTATGGTGGAAAATAAGTATTTGGTCAGTAACAAAATTTCATCTCAATACTTTGTTATATATCCTTTGTTGGCAATGACAGAGGTCAAACGTTTTCTGTAAGTCTTCACAAGGTTGGCACACACTGTTGTTGATATGTTGGCCCATTCCTCCATGCAGATCTCCTCTAGAGCAGTGATGTTTTGGGGCTGTCGCTTGGCAACACGGACTTTCAACTCCTCCAAAGGTTTTCTATAGGGTTGAGATCTTGAGACTGGCTAGGCCACTCCAGGACCTTGAAATGCTTCTTACAAAGCCACTCCTTCGTTGCCCTGGCGGTGTGCTTTGGATCATTGTCGTGTTGAAAGACCCAGCCACGTTTCATCTTCAATGCCCTTGCTGATGGAAGGAGGTTTGCACTCAAAATCTCACGATACATGGCCCATTCATTCTTTCATGTACCCGGATCAGTCGTCCTGGCCCCTTTGCAGAGAAACAGCCCCAAAGCATGATGTTTCCACCCCCATGCTTTACAGTAGGTATGGTGTTTGATGGATGCAACTCGGTATTCTTTTTCCTCCAAACACGAAAAGTTGTGTTTCTACCAAACAGTTCCAGTTTGGTTTCATCAGACCATAGGACATTCTCCCAATACTCTTCTGGATCATCCAAATGCTCTCTAGCAAACTTCAGACTGGCCCGGACATGTACTGGCTTAAGCAGTGGGACACGTCTGGCACTGCAGGATCTGAGTCCCTGGCGGCGTAGTGTGTTACTGATGGTAGGCTTTGTTACATTGGTCCCAGCTCTCTGCAGTTCATTCACTATGTCCCCCCGCGTGGTTCTGAGATTTTTGCTCACCGTTCTTGTGATCATTTTGACCCCACGGGGTGAGATTTTGCGTGGAGCCCCAGAGCGAGGGAGATTATCAGTGGTTTTGTATGTCTTCCATTTTCTAATTATTGCTCCCACAGTTGATTTCTTCAATCCAAGCTGGTTGCGTATTGCAGATTCAGTCTTCCCAGCCTGGTGCAGGGCTACAATTTTGTTTCTGGTATCCTTTGACAGATCTTTGGTCTTCACCATAGTGGAGTTTGGAGTCTGACTGTTTGAGGGTGTGCACAGGTGTCTTTTTATACTGATAACAAGTTTAAACAGGTGCCATTACTACAGGTAATGAGTGGAGGAAAGAGGAGACTCTTAAAGAAGAAGTTACAGGTCTGTGAGAGCCAGAAATCTTGATTGTTTGTAGGTGACCAAATACTTATTTTCCACCATAATTTGCAAATAAATTCTTACAAAACCAGACAATGTGATTTTCTGGATTTGTTTTCTCATTTTGTCTCTTAGTTGAGGTCTACCTATGATGTAAATTACTTTTTAAGTGGTGGAACTTGCACTATTGGTGACTGACTAAATACTTTTTTGCCCCACTGTATATATGTGGGTATAAACTGCTGCTTGGGCACACAGCAGGATGCAGAAGGGAAGGAGCACGATGTGGTTTTTGGAGTACAGGTTCAGATGTTTGGTATCTGGACGCCATGTCATGTTTGTAGAGCCTGTAAGGTACCAGAAAAGTGCATTCTGCAAAGGAGTGACCTCATTTTGAAAACTTCATCCCTCAAAGAATTTATCAGGGGGTGTCGTGAGTATTAGTATCCCAGACGTGACTGCACAACGGATGGTGAAGAGGGAATATGTAAACTGTACGGAGAACTTTGCAGACACCAAATTCCCTACTATATCCCAGTAGCTCCTATGATTTGGGGGGGGGGGGGGGGGGGGGGGTCCACTTCCGGTGTCTTTTCACTCGTAAGCTGTAAATCTGGGGTGTCTCCTGGTATCCGCTCACACAGCCTATATATTCCCTTCTTGCCACACCCAGTTATGTTCTAATGATCTGGTGATTTTGCGGGTTTTTGTCTTCACATTACTAGATCCTATATATTTTTTCTTTTTTTCTGGAGACGAGGCCATATAAGGGCTTGTTTGCGGGATGAGATGCATTTTGTAATGACACCATCTTGGGGTGCCTACAACGTATTGAATACATTTTATTACCTCTTTCTTGCTGATTTAAAAAAAAATAAAAAATTCTGGCATTGCATTTTACCTTAAATTTTTGCCATGCAGTGTACAGTATAAGCAATGTGACCTTTATTCTGCGGGTCGGTACAGTTACGGCGATACCTCATTCATATAATTTTTTTTAAATGCAATACTAATTCTGCAGAACAAAAACACATATGGGGATAGTGGTGTTATTTCCACCATAGTCTAAAAAGGATAAAATTTCCTAAAGGGGGGGGGGGGGAAACCCAGCATGTAATCATCTCACCCTCAAACGTATAGCAATACCAAATGTACTATGGCCAGCATACATGGTTGCAAACCTCGTGAATTCAATCGAGCACTAGACACTGCTTAGTTTGGGTGCGTGGTCTATGGTTTTTTTATGTGACGATGAGCTTCTCGTATTAGCTCGCTCCCTCTTAAGGAGAGTAGTACAGGGTGCAGCACAATGTGCTGGTAAAACCAGGACTGTAGACCTGTCCATGCTGTGCGGGGTATCTGCAGATAGGCTGTAAGTCTCACATCGGGAGGGAGTACATGCTGCCAGGAAATCAAGGGTAGCTGAGAGGTTTAGGAACATGATGGTGCTTAATGATTCTGGCACAATTTTTAATTTATGGGCCATCAACTGGCAAAGGGATTTGTATGAGAGTGATTACTTTATCCTACCTTTAAGATCAGCACTATCATAAATCCCTTCAAAATTAAAGGGGTTTTCTGGTCTTAGTATTTCTGCTATCCTGTTTCCTTCCCCATCCACTTCCTGATTTTCAGCTCATTACAGCAAGAAGCTCCTGCTTTGTAAACAGAAGTTCTCTCTGGATTTACATACACAGATGATGTAGATATATAAAGAAAGATATCTATTTCTTTATTTTAATCAGTGCATGTGTTATCTAGCCCTTAAAGCAATATGCAGTAACCTGCAGCATGGCTTGTAAACTAGGCAACCAAGTAACTATAAACGATAAGTATAGTGTTAGCTGTATCTTGCAAATAGTGTAAGATTATATGTAAAGCAATGTCTTGGGTAATACCCTTCATTTAGCTTCAGCTACACGTCTGAATACATTTGTGATGGGAAAGAAAAAAAAAAAAAAAAAACCTCCAGTCAGACACTTAGAACCTTTCCTGTTGATATAAGTTTTTGATCAACCTTTAAGTAAACTAATTTCTTTTTGTGGAAGTGAACAGACTAAAAAATAGGGAAGATAATTTGTAACAACTTGTTCAAGAATTGTCTTGATCTTAATAGGAAGGTGAAGAAGGAATCATCTCTTATGAAGACTGTGGGATCAGACTTACTGTGTCCTATCACCTCAAAGATGTGGAAGGTTCACCTGCTCCTCAAGCTGGAGACAAAGTAAGTTTCTTGGCTTCTTACTACACGTTTAAACGTGATGGGGGAATTCTTGTTTGGTTATGCCAATTTTTGATGTCGCTGAGACTAATCAAGTCTAAAATGGTGGTTTTGCAATGGCTTCATCGCTTTTTCAAAAGTAGTGTAAATGCCAGCACAATCTACACCAGTCTGTGGCACGTTTAACCCCCTTCCCACAGGTAACCTTTTTCATTTTTCACTCCCAGCTTTCCAAATCTCATAACTTTTCAAAGTGTTCCATACCGCAGTTTTTCACTATGCCCGATTTTTAAAAATTTTAATAAAAAGTGATCAAAGCAATAAACATTCCCCAAAATGGCATAAATAAAAGGTATACCTGGCCCCACACAAAAAAAGTGTTATGTATCCCCGTACACAGAAATATAATAGTTACAGGTGAAATTAAGGAAATGTAAGTAAAATAATATAAATTCGGTATTCCTGTAATAGTACTAAAACAGAATACAGACAACATGTAACTTTGGCTGCAGAGAGCACCGTAAAAATGAAGCCCCTAAAAGTCTCACAAATGCACTTTAATTAAATCCACCCACTCAGAATCCCCCCCCCCCCAGGTTTCCAGTACATTGTACAGAATAATAAATGGGGGCATCATAAAGAACAATTTGTCCCACAAAATTAGGCTCTCATACTGCTTTGATAATGGAAAAAATAAAGTAATGAGTTTTGAAAGATGGGGAGTGAAAAAAAAAATAAATTCTCTGGCAGGAAGGTGTTAATGGAGTGTTTCACAATTCAGATGGAGTGATTCTGACTTGCTGGTGCACACTGGGGTTTCATAAAGTGTCAAATTGCTTGATGGTATAGATCACGGGTAGGCAACCTTTTTTGTTTGGTGTGACAATTTTTAAATTTAAAAAAAAATCAGAGTTCCTCAGAGTGCCGTGCAATAATTGTAAGGATGATGATCCCTATACTAAAGTCATATAGCACAAACCGTAACACATAGGTGCTGTCATACTGTGCTCCCAGCCACGTAAGTTTACCACTATTTGCCTGGATACACCTGTACTTTTCCATTAGAAGCAATGAAAGTACATATGTAATCCGCAATTAGTGATAATGTGACTGGTAGCAGAGTGAGGTAACACCTGTAGGGGGAGACACACAATGTACCTGGATGCTGCATCTAGTCCCTGGACGCCAGTACCTTCACTTTTCTGTAAGTGAAACGCAGATTAATTTCAGCCACATTTAATTCCTTGTAGTACAGTACCAGGAATTAATGGGTGTTACACTTACACCAAAGTGTCAGCACTGTTGCCTGGGGACTAGATTTGGCTATAGTTGCTTCTGGGTACACAGTGTATCACCACCTTAAAAGAAACACCCTAAAAAGCTGAGGCACCATGTTGTGGAAACACAGCTTCTTTTGCTGCAGATTTTGTTGCGGTTTTTTGAGCCAAAACCAGGATTGGACTCAGCAGAAGGGAGTCTTCTTATACATTTCCCATTCCCTGTGTAGCCATTCTTGGCTTTTGCTCAAAAAAACCACAGCAAAATCTGCCACAAAAGAAGCTGTGTTTCGGCAACGTGGGGCCTCAACCTAAGCTCCCACATTGCAGAAACGCATTTTTTTTGTTTTGTTTTTGTTTGTTTTTTTTAGAAATGTTGCAGATTTTGCTGTGGTTTTTTGAGCCAAAGGTGATCCTAAATATTTCCCATTTCTTTTGTAGTCATTCTTGGCTTAGGCTCAAAAAATTCTGGCAAAATCTGCAAGAAAACGCTCCCCTTAGGGAGCAGCACACGACCAGTGACTTATTGTCCCATACTGTAATTGATACGGGCATAATGTCACTGGGAGGCAGGGACTCCTAGTATCATAGATGACTATACTGCTAGGAGTCCAGCACGTTCAAGCCAGTAACTCAGGCTGACATACGGACCGGATTTCACATGTGAAACATGGTCGCGTGCTGCTCCCCTTAGGCTTCCTGCACAAAAACAGCACAGATGTGGTTTTCACCGACTTCTACATTAGGACCTGCTCCATAATTTTCAGCTCTTCATTTTTGACCCAGACACACAGCCATAAAAACAATGGCCGTATGTACAGGATCATTAAAATATAATAATCCACAATATTATCCCCAATTGTGTAAAAGGTGGTCATGTGCATTACAATTTAGTAACTCCATGTGCCTCACATTAATAGCAGTTAACCACATCATGTCCCTCACATTAACCCTTGTGTGCCCCACATAAGGGTTACTGATATGTGAGAGGCATGTAGGTAATAATTAAGTAACTTCATTATTAGTCCCTCCATATATCTCACATATTTGTAATCCTTTTGTGAAGCACACAAGGGTTAATGTGAGAAACATGATGGGGTTTGGCCGGCTATAAAGCATGCTGCCGGCTGCATAAGGAGTCTGTTAGCTGTAATTTACAGCTACACGCTGCTCCTTAATCCCTCCCCCCATCGGGACGAGAGGAAGCTAGTCTATGCATCTGCATAGCTAGCTTCATCTATAGACTGCAATACATGTGTATTGCAAGTCTATAGTTAGTATAGAACCAGCGATCCTCTCTGATCGCTGGTTCTAGTGTGCTTACAGCACAAATGTAAAGTTTTTTTTTTAAAAAAAAAGTATAAAACAAACCGTTACATGTCTTGTAAATCTGGAAAATCGCTGTTACACTTGTAAGCCTTGTAACGTCCAAAATAAATTGACAATCAAAAGATGATACCGATATAAAGCAGAGATATGGTAGATAATATTTATTCATGTATTTGGGTGATATGGTTATTTGCCTGAAAAGCAGAGAATTTCACATTTTGAAAATTGCAATTTTTTTCCAAATTTCCAGCAAATTTCCTATTTTTTTAATAAGTAAATACAAAAATATTGATTAGTGTTTACCACTAACATGACGTATCATGTGTTACGAGAAAACAATCTCAAAATCACTTGTGTAAGTTAAAGCGTCTCAAAGTTATTGCCATTTAAAGTGACACATGTCAATTTGGAAAAAAAATAGGCCTGGTCCTTAACATACTTTTGGGCTGTGTCCTTAAGGGGTTAATGTGAGGCACATGGAGTTACTAAAACTAAATTAATAACCCCAAATACCTGACATTAATAGGCATAGTAATCCCAGCATCTGCCTGGTATTTTCCTTTTTTACTTTCACTTTTGCTTGCTAGCTCCCCTCCTTCTCCTGTGTGCAGAATGCAGCAGGCAGAGTCCTTGTGCTGTATAAGGTTAGCTCCGCCTCCTGGACTCTCCTCTCCTTGGTGGACAGAGGGCAGCCAAAGAAGGGGGAGCGTTCTGAGAGCAGTGAAGGGACGCTGCCTCACAACTCCTGCAGGTCTTGGCATGTGTGGCGTATCTCGCTGGCATGACAAGTGTGCCAGGGGTTGCCTACCCCTGGTATAGACCAAAGTCTACACTTTGGTTGAAAGCATGCAGTGAGGGTGGGTGACTGTTTTTCTGGACTATTATGTTTAGGACTGTTCGTCTTGTGTTTTCAGGTGGAGTTCAGTATTTGTGAGGCCAAAAGGACCGGCCAGCAAAGTGCAGTTAACTTAAAAGTTCTTGGGCGAAATTCCAACAGTAAAAGATTTCATGGATATGTGGCCACACTGAAAGATAACTTTGGTTTCATTGAAACAGCAAATCACGATAAGGAGATCTTTTTTCACTACAGGTAATTTTTCACATGGTAAATTTAGTTAATGTTTAATTGAAATTCTAAATGCTAAAGTGTGTTTTTTTTTTTTTTTTTTTTTTTTTTTTTTTTCTCCCCTCTTTCTACATACAGCGAGTATACTGGAGATGTGGATAAGCTGGAGCTAGGGGATATGGTTGACTACTGCTTGTGTAAAGGAAAGGGGAACAAGGTCAGCGCTGAGAGGGTTACTAGAGTTCATCAAGGTAAGAGCTGGATAGGTGTGTGAAATGGTGATAATATAGTCATAAATAAACATACAATCATTCACTTCCAAATTGCAAATAAACTGTATTTACATTCTAAAATTGATTTATTTTTTCCAATTTGACCAAACCATGCTGATAGACTAACATTATCCCACCTGCTACCCCTTCCCCCTTGTCTCTTTCCTTTATCACTAGTTAATGGATCAACTGATGAAGTAAATCCAACAGTATATTGGGGTAAAGTTGTCCGACCCTTAAGAAGTGTAGATCCAACACAGACTGAATACCAGGGTATGATAGAGCTCATAGAAGAGGGTAAGTGTCTGTTTTACAGCTCTCTTGCAAATTATAAACGTTGAAATGGCATTTATATTTTCCAGAAACAAGGACTCATTCACACTTAAGTATTTTACTGTCTTAGTGCTGTATACAATGGGCCCCATATACAGAGGCAGTTTTCATAAAGGTCTATTTTGCATCTCCATGTTTCCGTACAGCTCTAGTTCTACATTCATACTACTTCATATGCAGCATATTCTGTCAAATACCTTTTATGATGTGATTCTCGGTCATGTGTATGGGCCTATACTGTAGAAATGAATGGGTCAGTGTACTATTCGGGAAAAACCTCAGATGGCACACTGACCATTCATACGGTCATCTGCAAAGCAGGCTAAAGCAGCATTTTGTGGCTGTACTTCACGCTTTGAAAAATTAGGCTTCTTTTACACTTGCTAAAGTCAGGCAGGAAAAAAATTTTAAAAAAAAAATTTCTACTCTATAGTTGTGGACAAACAGAAGATTGCTGAGGAGACTCCACAACAAGCTGAGGAAGCAGAAGCTGAAGCCAGCACTGAAACCAACAAGCAAGGTCTGTAATTCCTACTTATAGCACTTTGTAGTAGATAAAATGGCACTAAAGGTTTAAATACTATGACATTAATTTTCTTCTCTAATCCCTTTTGGTTTGACTAGCTAAGCAGAACAGTTTCAATCGTTTGGGCAAGTTAAACCATCTCGGTTATTACCACATAAACTGACGTGTCAGTTTTGAAAAATTGTCTTTTGTCAGTGTCCTTTTAAAGATTAAAGAAATAAATTGTAGTTCTCTTTATGCATGCCACGTAGCGGGCCACGACAAATGCAATGCATTATGGGTTTTCTTCAGTGCTTTTCAGTCTCCTCTGCGGACTTTAGGCTTCAATTATACCTATAGAGGAAACTGCCTGTGTTTTGTCTGTAGGTATAATTGACATTCTCCTCCCCCCCCCCCCCCTTCCCCAAAACAATGGTTTTGGAAATTGCAGAGATTTACGCGCAGCGGAGACACTGCAATGTTTGGATGGAATTTGCTAGAATCTTGTCAACTTTGCAGTGACAGTAACGCTGCTGTTTTATTTTAGTTTTGTTTTTCTGCTGTTTATGCCACGTTTGGCATCGGCCTTAGGCCATGTGTACACATGATGCAAATTTTTGTGTACACTGCCCAGAGAAATTTCCAAACTACAGTGTATGTGAATAGGTTTCACAAAGCCCCTTTCACACAATGGGGAAAAGTGTATATTGCTTAAAGGAATACTGCAGCATTTCATATATGCAGCATTCTTTACTGGTTTCTACCATGGCTTTCAGGACATTTTTTCCCCAGAAAATAACATGGTCTTTTTCTACAGTTTCTGCTTTTGTTCAGTTTGAGCCCCACTTTTATGTAACTTGCTTTATATGCTTAGGAGTGGACTAGTGCATTGTCTTAACTTTTCTGGACTTAAGCCTCAGCTCTGGACTCCAAGACAATGCTCTTTTCCCTTCACTTGCATATGAATAAATGGTATACATGAAAATTGGGCTGCAAAGCTGAACAGAGGCATATTTCGAAACTCAAGTCACCTCTACAAGCTAACTGTGATTCGGTTTATAATGTAGGCTTCACAACGCACAACTTCTTCTTATTTTGTCTGATCAAATATTCTACCGCTTTGTGATCTGTATGCTTTTAACACTGTATTTTAGGTAGCTTGAAAGGACGCCTTTTTCCCTTTGGCATCGTGGGAATGGTAAATAAAGCAGATTGTCTGCAGAAAGGAGAAACTGTCAAGTTCCAGCTATGTGTTCTGAGCCAGAATGGGCAGACTATGGCCTGCGGCATTGAGCCGCTCCGCAGGGGTACTGTTGAGTGTGTAAAAGATCAAGTGAGTGCTATTTATCTTTCTCCTCTAAATGCTCTTCAAATATAGTTTGCTTGATTTCTTCTTTCCCCTGGCATAATCTTGTCAGGGTCCAGTCTGAAGACCTCTAAATATATTAGATGGTCAGCCCTGCCAAAATATGGATGGGACCTTTTTAGACTAAAATCTGTGTAGTCCAAAAATGATCGTGTCAAGGGATGTCTGGCATCCAAAGGAATGTCATAAGGTGCCTGCATACTTGTGGACTGCAGCTGCCACTTGAACAGTCGCTCTACTAAAAAATGTCTTCTCGAGCAGGCCTTAAAGGGGTTGGCCAACTCAACTTTTAATAGTGTTTCTGAGTGGCCCTTAACCCCTTCCCGACATGCGCCGTAATAATACGGCGCATGTCGGGTCTGTAACTATGGCGACTGCCCGGGAGCCGGGCGGCTGCCATAGCCGCCGGGTGTCTACTGCTTTAAGCTGTAGACAACCGGCTCTAATGCCTCCGATCGATCCCCGGACCGATCGGAGGCATTAACCCCTCCGGCGCTGCGGTCAAAGGCCATTTTGGCTCCAGGGCTGACGTCCCGTTGCCATGACAGCCGGGAGCCTTGTACAGGCTCCCAGGCTTGTCTGCAGATCCTCTCTTTTGCAGGCTGGTCTATGCAGCCTGCAAAAGAAAGGATGCTTTTTTGCAATGCATTAGCATTGTAATGCATTGCATTAGTGATCAGACCCCCTGGGGTTCAACACCCCTAGGGGGTCTAATAAATGCAAAAAAAAAAAAAAAGTTAAAAAAATATAAAAAGAATTAAAAGTTCAAATCACCCCCCTTTCCCTAGAACACATATAAAAGTAGTTAAAAACTGTGAAACATATACATGTTAGGTATCCCCGCGTCTGAAATCGCCCGCTCTACAAATCTATAAAAATATTTTTCCTGTTCGGTAAACGCCGTAGCGGGAAAAATAGTCAAAAGTGCCAAACCGCCGTTTTTTCACTGTTTTGATTCTGATAAAAATTTGAATAAAAAGTGATCAAAGCAATAACATTTCCCGAAAATGGTAGAACTAAAAAGTACACCCGGCCCCGCAAAAATAGACGCCCTATGCATCCCCGTACACTTGCGTATAAAAAAAAGTTACGGCCGTCGGAATATGGCGACTTTTAGAAAAAAAAATTTTTTTTAACACAGTTTTGGAAATTTTTTTAGGGGTCAAAATGTAAATAAAACCATATAAATTTGGTATCCCTGGAACCGTACCGAAACACAGAATATAGGGGACATGTCAATTTGGCTGCACAGTGAACGCCATAAAACCAAAGCCCGTAAGAAAGTCGCAGAAATGCATTTTTTTCTTCAAATCCACCCCATTCTGAATTTTTTTTCCTGCTTCCCAGTACATTATATAGAATAATTAATGGTAGCATCATCAAGAAAAATTTGTCCCGCAAAAATTAAGACCTCATATGGCTCTGGGAGCGGAGAAATAAAAAAGTTATGGGGTTTAGAAGGAGGGGAGTCAAAAACGAAAATCAAAAAATGCCATCGGCGGGAAGGGGTTAAACATAACCATTATTCACCTGACCCTGCATCTCCAGTTCCAGTGCTGGCAGCTCAGTGTCTGTATACAGTTCTCCAGATGGCTGCAGTGATCACCTCTGTACAAACTACATACCTGAAATAATGTTCTGTTTCTGAAGAGGTCCTGACCTGAGTCTTAGTGTTTGTGATGGGAGGCCCAATGCAGCCCATTCTTGTCGTTGATGTCAAACAGGTGACCTCTCTACAAAAAAACGGAACTGCCGCCATTGTAGGCTAGGGCCCAGGGTGAGGAGAGTGTGCCTCAGCAGCATTAAATAGTTGCACAGTACCTTTTTAAAGTTTTGCATACTCTTATGGATGACCAAAAGGCTGAAGACTTTGAGATGACTAGACCCAGCCTAGCCATATGACTGGTTGCATGGTATTACGTATTGACACATTTTAGTCTAATCTTGCAATTCAGTTTATTTTGGATTCAAATAATGCTTTTAACGTCTTTAACCTTTTGGGGTTTTTTCTTTTTTAGTTTGGGTTTATTAACTATGAAATTGGTGACAGCAAGAAACTGTTCTTCCACGTGAAAGAGATACAGGATGGGGTTGAGCTGCAGGCTGGGGACGAAGTGGAATTCTCGGTTATTCTTAATCAGCGAACTGGGAAGTGCAGTGGCTGTAACGTTACACTAATAAGGTAAGTATCTTCTTATGTTGTGTGTAATGTACAAGAATTATAGATGCCACTTGACGGATGTGAGCAATCCCAGGCATGTACTGATCCACATATTCAGATGTAGTTCACTTTGGAATTTGGACTCCAGCCTCTCTCTCTTATGGAAGTGCAGGGTTTCATAGTAATGTAAATGACTTGCCGACAATTAACTCCCTGAATATTTTTTTTTATTTTTTTTGCAGTAAAGGCCCTGAATTGGTGGCAGCTCCTCGCCCAGATAGGTTAGTGAGTCGATTAAAGAGCATAACGTTGGATGATGCCAGTGCACCCCGTCTCATGGTTGTGCGTCAGCCCAGAGGCCCAGATAACACAAAGGTAAGTATTCTTTATTTTATTTTTTTTGTGTTGATGGAACAGGATTTTCAGCTTTTTGATATACATGCTTTCAATTCTTAATACTACTTGATATCTGAAGTCTCTCCCCACCCCTTGTGGGGTGTTGAAGTTTTAATATTTGACTTACTGGGTTTCTTTTGTCTTCACAGGGATTTGGCATAGAGCGAAAGATCCGTCAAGCTGGTGTCATCGACTAATTTGCTTTCGGGGGGTTTTTTTGTTTGTTTTTTTTCTTGTTCTGATGTTTCCATCCGGTAAAGCACATTACCTAATCAAGTATGATCAAACCAAGGGATATTATGAAGAGCAACATCTTTTGTCTCTTTGCAGCCCGAAAATAAAATATTCTGTAACCGTTTTAAAAATCTCCATCTTGCAGTCAAGTCAGGGTAATCCTGAACCAATCCTTTTTTTTTTAAATTATGCACACTTGCAAGTGAGGAGTTAAGTTGGAGCCTTATAAAAAAAATATTTTTTTTTTCTTAAGCTTGATTTGAGTTTTGTATCTTAAAGCAACAAATTTATTTTCCTTTCCCTAATCTACCCAGTATGATCTGTGACTTTACTCTTTAAAAACTCTGCACTTGATACTGTGTAGTATATATTCTACCTCCGATAGTTTCAAACTTGATTTTATTTTCCCCCTTCCCATCTATCAGAGGACCACAGAGTAACGGTGGAATATATTCTATTCAGCCACTCATATTTTCTTCATCTAACAACAGCCAAATGTTTGCTTTTTTTTATATATCAGATTTGAATATTTTATTAATTCAAATGTATGAACGAAAGCTGTTAGATTCTAAAGCATTTTATTTGCTTTTTGTTTTTGTAAGCAAGTGACTTTGGAAATGCAGATATCCACAAAGGTGACATGTGCCATCAGTGTGAAGTTTAAAAATATTTTGAAAACGCACAGTTTTTTTTTTTTTGTTTTTTTTCTTGCTGCTGAGACACAGCAGCTTTGAAATATAGAAATCTAAAGGAAGAAAATGTGCCTGAACTGCGTGGTTATTTTCTATTCTCACCCTCCTTCCCATTATCTCCTCCTTGTTCCTTAAAGTTTACAGGAACCACTCACCATACTGTTAGCTGCATTGCTATATGCATCAAGGTGAATAAACACTTGATACCTTTTTTACCTGCCACTACTTGAAGCCTGCTGCTCACTCAACCATGTTCGGTCGGCTTCTTTTTTTTTTTTTTTTTTCTCCCCTTTCACCTACTGTAAGGAAGTAATTTATTTCCAACACATTTTAAACCAGGAAGATCAAGAATTTTTTTTTTTTTTATTATTCATTATTTTTTTTTTTCTCTTTTTTTTTTCTGGGTTCTTGGAAAAGCTGTTGGTGCTTTTTCATTTTTTTTTTCATTTTTTTTTTTTTTTTTTTTTGTTTTTCTGGGAACTTCTTACATTTGTAAAAACAAGACTTGGCTCTGATTTTTTTTTTTTTTTTGTTTTCTTTTTTTTCATTCTGTTTAATGGCAAAAAAAAAAATGAAAAATAGAATAAAGTTTTACCAATTAATTTTGAAATTTTGTCTTCATTTTAGCGCAATAAGCACTAAGAACCCAAATTTAAGTGAAGTTAGCATTCCATAATTTGTGATTGTCAGAACAACTTGGGAGTTCCCTTGATGAGAGCAGATGTTGCCTACTGCTTATTTCTATGGTAGAGTGTAGAAGTGGCTCTTGATTCACTTCTATGTGACTTCAAGGCTAGCTGAGTATGTCTAGGTCAGGGGTAGGGAACGTACGGCTCTCCAGCTGTTGCAAAACTACAACTCCCAGCATGCATACGGGCTCTGCTGTTCTGGGAACTCCCATGGAAGTGAATGGAGCATGCTGGGAGTGGTAGTTTCACAGCAGCTGGAGAGCCAAAGGTTCCCTACCCCTGGTCTAGGCCATCTTCAGAACACCCAGGTGAAGAGGACTGTGCATGCATACCCTATGTGAAGAAAAGGGTCAGACCTCTAAACTTTGAGTTTAGAGGTCTTATTTAGTGCTATTGGCACAAGTACATAGAATCCAGCACCTAGGCATACAGTTACAATCCCAAGTATACAATGCAAAAAGATTCTTAACCTTTTCCCGACATCCGCCGTACTAGTACAGCACATGCTGGATGTAACTATGGCGACTGCCCGGGAGCTGGGCGGCCGCCATAGCCGCCGGGTGTCTACTGCTTTACGCAGTAGACAACTGGCGCTAATGTCTCCGTAAATAAAACCATACAAATCTGGTATCCCCGGAATCGTACCGAAACACAGAATACAGGGGACTTGTCATTTTGGTTGCACAGTGAACGCTGTAAAACTGAAGCCCGTAAGAAAGTCGCAGAAATGCATTTTTTTATTTTTTTTTTTTTCCTTCAAATTCACCCCATTCTGAATTTTTTTCCAGCTTCCCAGTACACTATACAGAATAATTAATGGTGGCATCATGAAGAAAAACTTGCAATGAGGCACATTTTGACAGCAGATTTCTCCTCAAAATCTACCTCCATACATTGGTGGTCTATGGAGAATGCTAGCTTTCGTTTTTCTGCTAGCAGTTTTTTTGAAAACTGAAAACTGCTAGCTAAAAAAAAGTGCCATGACTCCTCAATATATATACCAAACTTAAGTCAATGTGAAGAAAATCTGCGTCAAAAAGCAGTCGTGCCAAAAACCTTGTCAAGATACCGTTTCTTAATTCCTGAAGAAATTTTTTTTTTTTTTTTTTTTCCATCTGCAAGAAAAATTCTGTGCAAACTGACCCTCAGGGTCAAGCAGTCTCTTACGGACAGTCCTGCCTAATGTTATGGTCTCATGCATGGGATGGGAGTGGAAATTGTTCTCCAGCCTGAAACTCTCCACGGACAGTATCCTTCTGTCGCCCACAACCTGTACTGGGCCCAGAGGGCTCTCTAGGATGGAGCTGCCCTTCTAATGAGCTTGTCGAGTGTATTCCAATCCTTACTACTTAAGCAGGCCACTCCCAAGTAGATAGCTGATGCCACTACAGAGTTGAAAAAGGGGCAACACGGTGGCTCAGTGGTTAGCACTGTAGCCTTGCAGCACTGGAGTCCTGGGTTCGAATCCTGCCATGAACAACATCTGCAAGGAGTTTGTACGTTCTCCCCGTGTTTGCGTGGATTTCCTCCCATTCTACAATGGGGGAAAAAAAATGTCCATTGTGATCCTTATATGGGGCACACAATCTACATTAAAAAAAAAAAAAAAAAGTTGAAAGGCCCGAGGAAGTGCCCCCTGTACTCAAAAGGCCCTCAGCCTCCTAAGCACGTAGAGCTTGCTATGGCCCTTTCTGTACAATGCATCCATATGATCAGCCCAGGTACTCATGAGGAGTTACTCATAGGTCTTAACTATCTCAATGCCCATGCCCTGGATGTCCACTGGTTTTGGAGGATAACTGCACTTGCAAAAGTCCACCACCATTTCCTTGGTCTTCCCAGCATTAATCCTAAAGTGATTCTGCGGGCACCAATCCACAAAGTCCTGGTTTAATTTTCTGTACTCCCTGTCATCACTGTCAGTGATGAGGCCTACGATTGCAGAGTTATCAGAATACTTTTTTTGGGTTTTTTTCTAATGTAGGTTGTGAGCCCCATATAGGGCTTCCAATGTACATTTTTTTCCCCCTATCAATATGTCTTTGGAGTATGGGAGGAAATCCATGCAAACACAGGTAGAACATACAAACTCCTTGCAGATGTTCCTGACAGGATTTGAACCCAAGACTCAAGCTCTGCAGTGCTAACCAGTGAGCCACCCTGTTGCCCCCATCAGAGTACTTCTGTAAGTGTGAAGAGGAAAGGAGCAAGAACTGTACCTTGTGGTGCCCCTGTACTGCAGATCACAGTGGCTGACACACAGTCCTGGGCTCTCACCTACTGAGGTTGGTTTGTGAGGTAGTCTAGTATCCAGGTGGAGATGTAGTGGTTCATGCCAGCAAGGGCCAGCTTGTCTCTTAGCCCTCGCTGTATAGTGTTAAACACAATGAAGAAATCCAAAAACATTATTCTCAGTGTTCCCTGGTTTCTCCAGGTGAAAAAGTGCTCTGTGTAAAAGGTGGATGATGGCATCATCCATCCCAATGCCCAGCTGATAGGCAAACTGGAAAGGGTCCATAGCTGAGCTCACTAGAGGGTGGAGATGTGTGAGAACCAATCTCTCCAAGACCTTCATCAGGTATTATGTCAGGGCCACTAGTCTGTAGCTGTTAAGGTCCGTTGAATGAGATGGTTTTGGAACTGGTACAAGATGATTTCCACAGTCCTGTTACCATTCTCAGCTTCAGGCTCATATTGAACATGCATGTAATAATACCACAAAACTGGTCCCCGCAAGTCTTAAGTAGCTTGGCACTGATGCTACATGGGTCTCTGGTCTTCCCAGTCTAACCTGGGAGTTGGCAGATGCTTTAGTCCAGGTCTGGGAGGAGATCCCTCAGGAGAGCATCCGTAATCTCATGAGGAGCATGCCCAGGCATTGTAGGGAGGTCATACACACACCTACCTCATTTTGACATGTTTTAAGGACATTACATCAAAGTTGGATCACAATGTAGTGTGTTTTTCCACTTTCATTTTGGGGGTGACTCCAAATTGGATTTCCACTGATGACTTTTGTTTGATTTTGTTGTCATCACATTCAATGAGAATATTTCACTCATTCAAATCTAAGATGTTATTTGAGTGTTCACTTTATTTTTTGGAGCAGTGTACATAGCTAGGAGGACTGCCATGTGTACCTGAAGGCCAGCCAAACTAGAAGGAGGAATACGTATAGGTAAGGCTTCCGACTTTGAGGTATTAACCTTGTATCCAGGCAAGCCACCAAGGCGAGAGAGGAGAGCATGGAGGTTGGGGAGGGAGACGTGTGTTGGTAAGGGTGAGGAGAATATCATCCGCAGACAGTGAGAGTTTAAACTCCTGGTCACACACACAAACCCCGGAAATTATTATTATTGTTTATATAGTTCCATTAATTCCATGGTGCTTTACATTTGGGGGTTACATACAGTACACAAATTATGCAGGCAGATATAAAACTAACAGTGACCGACTGGCACAGTGGGGTAGAAGACCCTGCCCGCAAGGGCTTACAATCTATGAGATGTCGGAGCTCAAACTGATGGCTGCTGCCAGGGGTTCAACGCAAAGAACAAATAAAAGAGGACACAACGGACAACCCTGCCTAGTGCTGTTATGTAAGCGAAATGGGGCAGAGGTGGCGTGGAGAGCTTAACAGTGGCCGAAGGGGATGATGACAGGCTCTTAATAGCTGACAAGGGCCCTGAAAACAGTGAGAGTCGAACAAGGCTCGAATGAGGCCTCAAACAAGAAAGTCCAGCCCAGGCGATCAAACACCTTTTCCGTGTCTAAGCTGAGTACCATGAGCTCTGAACCAGAGCTGGAAGCCAGGTCAATAAGATCAATAGTTCTGGTATTGTCCCCACGCTGACGGCAGGGGAAAAAACCCAAAAAACATCCTGATCCTTATGGACCAGGGAGGGGAGAGACATGTTCAGTCTAGACGTGAGAACCCTCATTTTCATCATTTTTACTCTAGACGTAAGAAGCTTGGTAAACAGCTTAAGATCCGCTTTCAAAAGTAAAATGGGCCTGTAATTCCTACAATCGAGAGGGTCCTTACCAGGCTTTGGGATAAGGGTGAGGAAAGAACGCGAGAGGGAGACTGGGACGCCTCACCCGCCATAAAAGCGAGAATAAAGAGAAAAGGTGTGAAATCAATTTCCCTGTCGTCCTTACCAGCGGCACAATGTGGGGTATTTCGTGCCCCTGTGTGCTGGTAGGACAGGCGGAGTTTTAATTAGCCATGTATTAATTTCACATGGCTTGCTCCCTTTAAGAGGGCACAGATACCTCCCCCCTGTGTGTTTTTTTCTGTCCTGTGTAAAGGATCGGACAGGTGGGGAGGACTCTGTGTCCTCCTAAAGAGAAAGGTAAAGGAAGAAGTTGCAAGTACTTACCTGTTTATGTCATCTTCTGTGAGCACTTTTGCCAGCTGGTTTGTGAATACAAATCCTGCAGGGAGAAGAAGGGTAAGTTTAAGACTACCTTATTACTTCAGTTTTCCCTGCCTCCCTCCCACAGTATTACCTCCTGTGTTCCCCGGCCATCCCATCTTGCTGGCTTGTGGAGCCGTGCGTAGCCCATCCGGCTTGTGCGCACGGCTCTATGAGGGGGAACTTCCGGTTGCGCGGAACCTTCCCTGTCTAGGAGGTTTCCGGCCGGCCGGTCATAGGGTGACACCGGCAACTTCCGGTTTCGGCATTCGCCGCTCCGGGACCACGCAGACAGCAGCACAATACACCTGAGGCTACAGGAGGGTAAGGTATGTGCCAAAGGTCGGTTGGCTCTGGGAGGGAGCGTCTCCTAAAGGGTTAAGAGTGCTCTCAAGGGCAAAGGAACGGAGCTCACATTTGTTGGTTAAGCCACGCCCCTTCCGGTCACAGAGCTGTAAAAGGGTTATAGCTGCTTTGCTTCATTGCCTGCTAGTTTAACCCCTAGCTGGTTCTACGTTGTGGCTTGTGTTTTACTGCTTCAACTGCTTGTGTTTTGGTGCAAACTCTGTGAAGTTTGGTAAGTTGTCTGACTGAAGCTAGGTGAGTCTCCTTTATGGTTCCTTGAATGTACTCCGTTTATGTTTTTCCGTATTCCATGCCTAGGTATCTCTGAAAGCTAGTCTTTCTATTGTCATGTCTTCCTCTTCCACCCCTCCTGGGGACCAAGTGAGACGGAAGAAGTCTTCTAAAAGGAGACATCTGGCTTGCATGGAATGTGACGTTCTACTACCTGATGGTAGGTGTGGTTTTTCGTCTGCTAATTCTCCCAATGGTGGGAGTATCCTGAATGTAATTTTTTGCCTCTAGGCTATGACTGGTCACGCTGCCAGCAATGCAGGGGACCTCTGCGGGAGGAACCCGTTACTAGTGATATGGTAGCATGGGTCAAGGAGTACATGGTGAGTACGTTAGCCGCAAAAAGGGGTAGGGTCCCCTCTGGCTTCTAAGTATCCTTGTGTTTTTTACAGGATGATTCCTTAAAGGATATCCGTACGTCACTAGCTCAGCTCACCAAGAAGCAGCGCGTGGAGAGGCGTTCTGCTTCACTGCCCTCCCTGGAGCGCCTCCAGGTGGAGGATGAGTCCATATCATCGGACGATCAGTCCTCCTGTACCGGCAGACCCATTTTTCATCGTGAGAAGACTAATAAGCTGCTGAAGGCCATCCGGTCGTGGGACCAGGTTGGCGAGGGGGAAGCCTCTGCGTCCACCTCTGAAAAGCGGAGGGTTTTTCAAGTGGACGCCTCCATGGCCAGCTTAATGGAACAAGAGTGGAAGCAGCCGGAGAAGGCTTACGTCACCACCAGAGCTTTCAAAGCAGTGTATCCGATTGATCCCTCCCAGCTGGATCGCTGGGGTCCGCCGCCCAAGGTGGACTTGGCCATCTCAAAACTCTCCCGTCGCACTGTCGTGCCCATCGATGACGGGTCAAATCTCCAAGATTTACTTGATAGAAGAGTGGATTCAACACTCAAGAAGGCATATTCGTCTGCTTCAGCCCAGGTGACAGTGGGCATCGCCTCCACGGAAGTAGCGGATAAGCTTCAAGCCCGATTGGACCGTCTGGAGCGGGATATCGACTCCGGGGTCAACAGGGATGACATCCTGGCGTCCATGGGGGAGATCCGTCTTGCTACGGATTTCTTGAGAGAATCGGCAAGACAGCAGGTGAAGTTGGCTTCCAAGGCCATGGCCCTGAATACCGCTGCCAGGAGGCCCTTGTGGCTCAAACCCTGGCGGGCTGATGTCGCCTCCAAATTTTCGTTATGTTCTCTCCCCTTTCAACCAGGGAAGGTTTTCGGCCAGGGTCTGGACGACCTGATGGAGGGACTGGCTGAAGGCAAAGGCAAGTCTCTACCGCAAGCGTCCAGGGGAAGGAGGCCTCCCCCTCCTAGGGGTCGAGGCTCTACATCGCAGTTCAGGCCTCAGGGTAATCAGAGACGCCCCAGATACCGCCCAAAAGGGGCGGGGCGGGGGATCCCCAAGGAGGACCCTAAGAAGAAGGGGTTTTGAAGAAACGCCGCTCTCTGTGACCAGCTCTCCTGTAGGAGGGCGCCTTTCCAATTTTTCCATGGCGTGGCATCAACACATTCTGGATCCCTGGGTCCTTCAAGTTGTTCAGCGGGGGTACGCAATAGAGTTCTCCCACCCTCCTGTGGATCGGTTCATCACTACGCGGGTTTTACCAGCTCTACAACAAGACTGCCTGGAGGCTTCCGTGGCAGAATATTTTTCAAAGGGGGCCCTGGAAAGGGTCCCTCCTTCAGAAGTGGGACAAGGAGTTTATTCACCCGTGTTCCTGGTTCCAAAGTCCACAGGAGGGTGGCGGATGATCATAGATCTTCGGTTCCTCAACCTTTTCATAAAAAAGAAGCCATTCAGAATGGAGTCCATAGACTCAGTAACCAACTTTCTATTACACAGCGAGGTCATGGTCACCCTGGACCTGAAGGATGCCTACTTACACATTCCCATCTTCCCGCCTCACAGGAAATATTTACGTATAGCCGTTCTTATGGCTGGTCACAGAGAGCACCTACAATTCACCGCACTACCGTTCGGCATATCGTCAGCCCCGTACGTGTTTACCAAGATGGTCGCCCCAGTTGCCGCCACCCTCAGACTGCAAGGCCTCTTCGTGGTTCCCTACCTCGACGACTGGCTTATAAAAGCTCAGTCTACTTCAATTCTCCATCACCACCTCCAGATAGCCATCTCCTTCCTCCAAGAGTTGGGTTGGCTGATCAATTGGGAGAAGTCAGAAATAGTGCCATCCACCCGGAAGAAATTCCTGGGGTTTATTCTGGATTCCCAGAGCATGCAGATTTTCCTATCTCGTCCAAGACGAGCGAAGATAGAGACTTCGGTTCAAGGCCTTCTCAGGACTCGGCGGGTCACCATCCGCACCGCCATGCGTGTCCTGGGCCTAATGTCGTCTTCAGCCAAAGCGGTCCCGTGGGCTTTATGGCATTTGCGTCCCCTTCAGATGGAAGTGTTGAGAGCCTGGAACGGATCTCCACGGGGACTGCACAGGAAGATCTGCCTTTCTCCCGGTACCCGTCTTTCCCTCAGATGGTGGAGACACCTGAAAGACGGAAGGTCCTCGGTCCAACCTCGTTGGACCCTGTTGACAACAGATGCATCCCATTTGGGATGGGGAGCCCACCTAGACGGCAGGACCGTCCAAGGTCTGTGGAGGAATCCAGAGGTAGGAACCTCCAACTTGAAGGAGCTAAGGGCAGTCTATCTGGCGCTGAAGTACTTCTCCCCTTTCCTCGAAGGGAAGGCAGTCAAAGTCCGGTCAGACAACATGACGACGGTGGTATATCTGAACAAGCAAGGCGGCACCAGGGTTCCAGCCCTACTGAGAGAGGCGAACTTGATCTTCACTTGGGCAGAGAAGAATCTGTCCCACCTATCCGCTGTTCACATCAAAGGCTCCCTGAACATAGTAGCGGATCAGTTGAGTCGGGGTATCCCTGTATCAGGAGAATGGTCTCTCAATCAAGACATATTCCAACGGATTGTCCAGGCATGGGGCCTTCCAGACGTCGACCTTATGGCAACCCGACTCAACGCCAAGGTGGAAACCTTTTGCTCCCTGTACCAGGAGGACATTGCCTTGGCAGTGGATGCCCTGTCCATCCCATGGAGGTTCAGGCTGATATACATCTTCCCTCCAGTTTCCATCATACCCAAGGTATTGATGAAAATCAGACAGGACCAAGTCTCGGGAATTGCCATAATCCCGTTCTGGCCGAAAAGGACTTGGTTTGCCCAGCTCATGTGGATGAGTCAAGGCAGGTATTGGAGGCTTCCCCCCCTCCCAGATCTGGTGACACAAGGAGAGCTGAGACACCACGATCTGAGGAGATTCAATCTGACAGCCTGGAGGTTGACCAGTCCCTATTAAGGAATAGAGGACTGTCTCAAGGCGTCCTAAGGACTTTAGCCAGCGCCAGGGCCAACTCTACCAATAAGAATTACCGTAGGATCAGTAATATTTTTTCAGGCCTGGTGCACGGATCACGATGTGGACTCCTCCGATCCCCCTGTGAGGGCGATCCTGGATTTCCTTCAGGACGGCCTAGACAGAGGGCTTGCAGCTTCTACCCTGAAGGTACATGTGGCTGCTCTGTCCGCCTATCTGGGGAGGCGGTTGTCTCAGGATCCTTTAGTGAGCACCTTTATTAAAGGGGCAACTAGGCTGAGACCAGCAGTATCTGCTCCGGTCCACCAATGGGACCTCAACATGGTCCTAACGGCTCTTTGTGTTGCTCCATTTGAACCTCTGGAGGAGGTGGATCTTAAGTCTTATAAGGTGTCCTTTCTCCTCGCTATCACCTCGGCGAAAAGAGTAGGAGAACTTCAAGCACTTTCATCGGAAGCTCCTTACATTGCCTTCTTTGAAGACCGGGTTCAATTAAGGTTTCTGCCGGGGTTCAGACCGAAGATTTCCTCTACGGCGAATGTGGGCCAACTCATTTGCCTGCCAACCTTTTTCCCAGTTCCCACTTCTCCTGAGGAGGAGAAGTGGCACACCCTAGATTTAGTCCGGAACCTGCAGATTTATCTTCAGCACACACGCGCATTCAGGAAGTCGGAAAACTTGCTAATAAATTTTGTAGGGGGCCATAAAGGCCTCAAGGCTTCTAAAGCAACCATCTCCCGCTGGGTGAAAGAAACAATTAAATTGGCTTTTGTAAATCAGAACTTACCTCCGCCCACTGTCCTAAGGGCCCACTCGACGCGGACAGTATCGACTTCTTGGGCGGAAGTCAAGGCTCTTGCCTTGGACCAAATTTGTGCAGCAGTATCCTGGTCTTCAGAATCGACTTTTGTGAAGCACTACCGACTTGATCGGTATAGCTCAGAAGCTACTGCCTTCGGGCGCACTGTATTACATTCTGCTTGTGTTTAATGTCCCACCCTTATGGGGATTACTTGCTATTTCCCCACATTGTGCCGCTGGTAAGGACGACAGGGAACGAAGGATTATGTAGATAATCTTGTTTCCCTTAGTCCTAACAGCGGCACAAGGATTCCCCCCCTATTGTTGTTTATTTGAAATGTATGTATTATTACTTGTTATTGACACACAGGGGGGAGGTATCTGTGCCCTCTTAAAGGGAGCAAGCCATGTGAAATTAATACATGGCTAATTAAAACTCCGCCTGTCCTACCAGCACACAGGGGCACGAAATACCCCACATTGTGCCGCTGTTAGGACTAAGGGAAACAAGATTATCTACATAATCCTTCGTTCACTCCAGACACCTTATAATACAGATAAATAAGATAAGGCCATTCAGGCCAGGTGAATTCCATTAGGAAACTCTTGAAGGAGTTGAGAAACCTCATCAGCCATGACGGGGCAGCGTGGTATGTTCACAAGCGGAATCTATTTTCTGTCGTTTGAACATACCCCAACAGGAACAGAGAGGTATGGGGGATGTTTGTTTTGGAGATTTAGCACCCTTCTGAGACATCTACTCTTTTTGGGGGGACTCCCATGGACATTCCTGTAGAGTTGGCAAGTATAATTAAACCCTTAGAGACACAGCCCAAAAGTGCGTTAAGGACCAGGCCTCTTTTTTCAAAACTGACGTGTCACTTTAAATGGCAATAACTTTGAGACGCTTTAACTTACACAAGTGATTTTGAGGTTGTTTTTTCGTAACACATTGTACTTCATGTTAGTGGTAAACACTAATCAATATTTTTGTATTTACTTATAAAAACAAATAGGAAATTTGATGGAAATTTGAAAAAAATTGCAATTTTCAAAATGTGAAATTCTCTGCTGTTCAGGCAGATAGTCATACCACCCAAATACATGAATAAATATTATCTCCCATATCTCTGCTTTATATCGGCATCATCTTTTTATTGTCTTTTAATTTATTTTGGACGTTACAAGGCTTACAAGTGTAACAGTGATTTTCCAGATTTACAAGAAAATTCCTCAAACTAATTTTTTAGGGACCACTTCAGTTCTGAAAGGAATTATAAAGGCCTATATAATAGAAACCCCCATAAATCACCCCATTTTCAAAACTACACCCCTCAAATTATTCAAAACAGCATTTGGGATGTTTGTTAACCCTTTAAGCATTTCATAAGAATAAAAATAATATGGAGGTCAAATTTAGACATTTCATTTTTTTTCACTAATACATTCATTTAGACCTAAAATTAACACATTCACAAAGGGTTAAAGGAGAAAATGCATCTCACATTTTGTTATGCAATTTCTCCCGTGCACAGAAATACCCCACATGTGGGTGTAAACTGATTTTTGGGCACACGGCAGTGCACGAAAGGGAAGGAGTGACACTGGGTGTTTGAACAGCATATTTTGCTGGAATAATTTTCAGGCACCATGTCACATTTGCAGAGCCCTTAGCGTACCAAAACAATGGAAACCCCCCAAAAGTGACCCCATTTTAGAATCTACACCCCTCACGGAATTCATCAAGGGGTATAGTGAGTATTTAGACCGTACAGTTGTTTCACAGATTTTACTAACATTGGAATGTGTAAAAGAAAAATTACTAAAATGTCACTTTATCCCCAAAGTTTTCATTTTCACAAGGGGTTAAAGGAGTAAAAGCCCCCCAAAGTTTGTTAAACAATTTATCCTGAACACGGCAATACCCCATATGTGGCCATATTCTGCTGTATGGGAACATGGCGGGGCTCAGAATGGAAGGAGCGCTATTTTGCTTTTGGATGGCAGATTTTGCTGGAATAATTTTTAGGTGCCATGTCGCATTAGCAGAGCCCCTAGAGTACCAATACAGTGGAAACCCCCTAAAAGTGACCCCATTTTGGAAACTACACCCCCCACAAAACATATCAAAGGGTAGAGTGAGCATTTTGACCCTACAGCTGTTTCACAGATTTTATTAACATTGGGACATGAAAATGAAAATTTACTTTTTTTCCAACAAACTGTCAATTTAGCCCCAAATTTTTCATTTTCACAAGAGGATAAAGGAAAAAAAGCTCCCTAAAGTTCGTTACACAATTTCTCCTGAACACAGAAATGCCCCATATGTGGTCATAATCTACTGTATGGGAACATGGCGGGGCTCAGAATGGAAAGAGCGCTATTTGGCTTTTGAAGGGCAGATTCTGCTGGAATATTTTTCAGGTGCCATGTCGCATTTGCAGAGCCCCTAGTGTACCAATAAAGTGGAAACCCCCTAAAAGTGACCCCATTTTGGAAACTACACCCCTCATAGAATTTATCTAGGGGTTTGGTGAGCATTTTGGCCTCACAGCTGATTCACAGATTTTATTAACAATGGGACGTAAAAATGAAAAATTACTTTTTTTTCCAATTAATCGTCCATTTAGCGCCATATTTTTAATTTTGCAAGTAGCTGAAGAATTAAAAGCCCCCCAGAGTTTGTTACACAATTTCTTCTTAACACGGCAATACCCCATATGTGGCCATAATCTGCTGTATGGGTATACGGTGGGGCTCAGAATGGAAAGAGCGTTATTTGGCTTTTAGAAAGCAGATGTGGCTGGAATAGTTCTCAGGTGCCATGTCGCATTAGCTGAGCCCCTAAAGTATCAATACAATGGAAACCCCCCATTGTGACCCCATTTTAGAAACTACACAGGTGACAGTAAACTGGAATTCACCAAGAAGTGACCCCATTTTGTAGGGACAATTTTAGGGCCTCTGCAAATGTGATGTGGTGTCCAAAAACAAAGAATATAAATCTGCACTCCAAAAGCACATATTGCTCCTTCACATCTGCGCCCTGCTGGGTACCCAAATAGCGGTGTATGCCCACATGTATGACACTGGTGTACCCCGGATAACGGACTTAATGCCATATGTGGGTATAAATGGCTGTTTGGGCACAGCCGGGCACAGAAGGGAAGGAGCGCTATTTTGGTTTTTGGAGCACAGTTTGGTTTTAGGACACCATGCCACTTTTGCAAAGCCCCTGAATTGCCAATAAAGTGGAATCCGCAGACATGTCACCCCATTTTGGACACTAGCCCACTCATGGGATTTATCAAGTGGTGTAGCGAGCATTTTTAACCCCTGAGTGTTGCATTTATTTAGTTTCCAGAAATGAAATCACAGCTGATAATGAGAAGTTAAAAATGAAAAATTTCCAGAGATTCGCCATTTTAGTGCCCGATATGTTGTGCCCAACTTATGTCAGCAGAGACACTCCAAAAACTGGTAAGCGGGTATCCCGGGCACAACAGCTTTTAGAGCGTTCATCTCTGATACAAGGCGGGCACAACATATTACGCACTGAAATGACGTATTCCTGGAAAAATGGTCATTTTCACCTTTCACAATCAGCTTCGTATTCATTTATGGATAATAAGTTATAGCAACACTTGGGGGTTAAAAATGCTCTCTGTACCCCTGGAGAAATCCTTCAGGGGTGTAGTTTCCAAAATAAGGTCTCATATCAGGGGATTCCACTTTACTGGCGTTTCAGATCTACAAAAGTGTCATGGCATCCAAAAACCAAACCGTCTGTGCTCCAAAAACCCAATAACCCTTCTTCCCTTTTGCGTCCAGCTGTGCCCTAATATCAGTTTATACTCACATATGACATTACGTCCGATATAACGGGTACACCAGTGTCATACATGTGTCATAAACTGCAGTTTGGGCGCACAGCAGGGCGCAGAAGGGAAGGAGCGCGATGCGGCTTTTGGAGTACAGATTTTGATGTTTGGTATCTGGATGCCATGTCATGTTTGTAGAGCCTGTAAGGTACCAGAAAAGTGGATTCCCCAAAGGAGTGACCCCATTTTGAAAACTGCACCCCTCAAAGAATTTATCAGGGGGTGTAGTGAGTATTAGTATCCGGACGTGACTGCACAGCGGATGGCGAAGAGGGAATATATAAGCTGTGCGGAGAACATTGCAGACACCAAATTCCCTACTATGTCCCAGTAGCTCCTATGATTGGGGGAGTCACTCTGGGGGTCACTTTGGGGGTCACTTCTGGTGTTTTTTCGCTCATAAGCTGTAAATCTGAGGTGTCCCCTGATATTCGCTCGCACAGCTTATATATTCCCTATCTGCCGCAGCCAGTTGTGTTCTAATAATTTGGCGATTTTTGGGGGGTTTTGCCTTGACATTGCTAGATGCTATATTTTCTTTATTTTTCTGGTGACGCGGCCATATAAGGGCTTGTTGTTTGCAGGATGAGATGCATTTTGTAATGGCACCATCTTTGGGTGCCTACAACTTACTGATTACATTTTATTAACTCTTTCTTGCTGGATTAAAAAAAAAAAAAATCAATCCTGCATTGAGTTTTACATTTTAAATTTTTCGCCATGCAGCGTACAGCATAAGTAACATGTGTCCTTTATTCTGCGGGTCGGTACGGTTACGGCGATACCTCATTTATGTTATTTTTTTATGCGATACTAAGTCTGCAGAACAAAAACACATTTGGGGACATAAATCAGTGATTTTTGCATCGCCATCTTCTGAGAGGCGTAACATTTTTATTTTTCGGTTGACAGTGTTGGTTGAGGGCTTATTTTTTGCGGGAAAATGTGCGCTTTTTATTGGCACTGTTGTGGGGTGAATATGACTTTTTGATCACTTTTTATAGCATATTTTGTAGGATGAGATGGCAAAAAATCATTACTTCCGGCGAGTTTTTTCCGTTTTTTTTTTCCGACGTTCACCGTGTACATTAAATATTATTTCAGTTTTATTGTACAGGTTGTTACGGACGCGGCGGTACCAAATATGCATTGCTTTTTTTAATTTTTAGTGCTTTTTTTTATATAATTCATTTTGTATAGAAAAAAGGGATTTTTGGACTTTAGAACTTTATTACTTTTTTCATACACTTTATTTATTTTTTTTTAACTTTTTTTTAACTTTTTCATGTGTCCCTTTAGGACACTTGAATCAGTTGATGCTTTGATGAAAGCATCAGCTGATTCTACACAGTAGCAGACAGGACACGAGCAGGACATGAGCCTGCTCGTGTCCTGTAAGCTGCAGAGGAAGTGAGACACATCGCTCACTTCCTCCACCGCCTGGCAGGATCACCAGGTATGTGGGGGCTCCGGTAGTCTGGGGTCACTGGCCAGACCCCAGACTACCTTCTACTGACATCGGCACCCCCCGATCTCGCCGCGGGGGGTGCCGATCTGGTTAACTTGTCGGCGGATCCCTTTCGATCGCGCCGCGATGTTTGACGGCGCGATCGAAAGGGTTAACACGTCCAGTCGGACTCAGTTCCGACTGGACGTTATGGAGGAAGGGGTTAGGTGTTAGTAACACCTAACCCCTGTCCCCCCCGCACCCCTCCCCCCGCCAGAAAGGTACCTAAAGGCCGGACGTATTTCGGCAATAGTCCGGTCTTTAGGTACCAGCACATGAGGCCGTAAATTTAAGTACGGCGGTCCTCATGTGGTTAATTTAATATTTCTAAAATATTATATTCATTATTTTTCAAGTCAGATTTAGATATGGAGACAGTCCCTGGGCCAAGTCAGTCTGACATCCGAAATAAAAAAAATTGAGAACAATTAATCAAATAACAATGAACTTGAACAATGAAGGTTATTTACACTTTCAATTTTATATTTCATTATATTTTAAATCAGATGATTTATTTTTGAAATCTTTTTTTTTTTTTTTTTTTTTTGATGAAAACTCTTCAGAATGAATCTTTATATATAAAACTCAAAATATGTAGTAGTCGCTCTATACAAATCCACAGTTCTCGCTTGATTTGGGGGAAATTTGGCTCGCCCCCTCTCCACCCACAGGAGCAGAATATTGCGAATGGTACATCTCGCTAGCGTCCCCCCATCATGAGATTGGGGCCGCTAAATTTAGGCCCTATACATATTATGGGGAAATGTGAAACTGAAAGCGCTGAGTGGAAAACAACAGTTGTGACTGACAAGGATGGATTATAGCGACGGCGCCAAAGAGTCGCTGCTAAAGGGAGCGCACCACCACACACAACACACAAACATTTCACAAACACCATATAAACATCACACAGACAGCACACATATACCCACCCACAAGCACAAGACCACACAAACACCAGAGCACTGTAGACACACACAACACAAACACCACCCCACAAATACAACAGTACCACCCCATAAATACCACACACACACATGCACAGACCACACAAACATGCAAACACGCACGCACGCACGCACATGGATGCATACCATGCACATGGACGAACAGAGCACATGTAAACTCACACACAACTACCCCACGCATGGACACTTGCTCTGTGCATGCAGAAACACATGGATCACATGCACACATACACACATACTTATACACAGACCACACACATGCATGCACACAAGCATACATACACATGTATCACGTGTGCACACACACAAATACATGCACGTACGTGCACACACACGTGCATGCACACACGCATACATACACATGGATCACTCGCGCGCACACACGCATACATATACACGGACCCCACACGTGCATGCACACACACGTGCATACATACACATGGATCGGACACACACACACACACACATTCATATACATGGACCACACACACATGCATGAACACATGCATACATGCACATGGATCACACGCACACAAACGCATACATATACACGGACATATACATACACATGGATCAAACACATGTACATGCACGCATGCACTGACAAAACATGTCTGGTATTCTTAGTGGCTGCTTACACACTATAAAAATTTTCACGGGCCTCCAGGCCATGGATTTGGCGGTTCCATAGACTACTTTGTGCACAAAGCTGTGAATTTTGCAGGCTCCATAGAAGTCTATGGAGATGTAGAATCCACGGCACGGAGACTGTACTGTTACTGTAATGTGCAAGCAGCCTTACTTAGCAGCAATATTGGTCAGGTGAAAACTGCCTCATAGTAAGATTGTCATTATTGCTGACTATACAGGGAGCTTTCGTCACTGAAGCACGACAATAGATAGTTGTGTAACTGGAAACCAATTTAATCTTTTGTCCATGAACTACTTAGAAATTATTCTAGAGGGAGGGGGAAGGGCTGCACTAGGTTGTTAATTGAGTGTAAATCAGTGGCATAACAAGGAATGATGGGCCCTGTGGTGAACTTTTGACATGGCCCCCCTCCCCCGATGACCCCGACCAACCCACCTGCCCGCATTCCTGCGCACACTATTATACCCCATAGTGGCCCCTGCACACAGTATTATATTCCATAGTGGCCCCTGCACACAGTATAATACCCCATAGTGGCTCCTGCACACAGTATTATACCCCATAGTGGCCCCTGCACACAGTATTATGCCCCATAGTGGCCCCTGCACACAGTATTATACCCCATAGTGGCCCCTGCACACAGTATTATACCCCATAGTGGCCCCTGCACACAGTAATATACCCCATAGTGGCCCCTGCACACAATATTATACCCCATAGTGGCCCCTGCACACAGTATTATACCCCATAGTGGCCCCTGCACACAGCATTATACCTCATAGTGGCCCTTTCACACAGTATTATGCCCCATTTTGGCCTCTTCACCCAGGATTATGCCCCATTGTGGCCCCTTCACCTAGCATTATTCCCCATTGTGGACACCCATGAACAATTGTTATACTCTGAGGGCTTTTCAGACCACAGAGCATAATAATCGGAGACCCAGGAGCAGTTTCGGACTGGGGTGTCTAGGGCCCACCAGTGGAATTGTTTCTAAGGGCCCACCATCAGGACCCCTGCAGACCAGCGTTACCGAGACAGGGCAAGCCATGCTGCTCACCCACCACATGATGTGCACCACCACAGTACCTAAACCCACTGTTACACACTGTATGGAATGTGAGCAGCGTGGCTCTTAGAATATAAGGGCCCGTTCACACGGGCACAGAAGGGGCGGATTATGGTGCGTAATCCACATCATAATCCGCTCCCTCACAATGGTGGTCTATGTAGGCAGCCAGGCTTCTTTTTTCTGTGAGCGGCATGCTGCCGTTCACTAAAAAAACGAAGCAGGCTGCCCTTTCTTCAGGCGGATTCCACGGCTCAGTGAGTCGCGGCATCCGCCTGGTGGCAGCAACCTGCGGAGTTGGCCCATTCATTTGAGCTGATTCCAGGGGGGGAAGCCGCAACCGCGACAGTTGTGGCAGGCGGGTTTTGACCCAAGAGTAACGTGGCTCACCGCGTCACTCTCAGTGCCAAAACCCGCTATACCGCCCCTCATATGAACTAGCCCTTACCATTACCTGTAGCCACGCTGTCCTGGAAGAGCTAATCTGCAGAGGTCCTGGCTATTGTATCATCACAGATGTAATATTGATGGCCTATCCTAAGGACAGGCCATCAATATTAGAAAGATGGATAAATTCTTGAGGGTAAGTTCACACAGGGTTTTTTTGGATCGGAACCGGAGGCGGAGGGCACCTCAGGTTCCAATCCAAAAACCAGGGAGTCATGACTGAAAGCCGGTGCACTGCACCGGTATACAGTCACGCTCTCTGCTACGGATTATGTCCAAATGAATGGGCCTAGTCGGGAGGAGGGAGTGTCTTCAGGCCGAATCGCGAGGCACAAGCCAGCTCCCGGAAAAAGCTCCTGAGCGCCTCCCATTGATTTCAATGGGAGCCGTCTTTTTGGTCAGGATTTTGAGGCAAATACGGCCACAAAATCCTGACCAAAAAACTCTGTGTGAATTTAACACAGCGTCCCGCAGCAAAAAAGCGCTGCAGGAAAATCCCCGGCAGCAACGCATCAGTTTTCCCCCAGCGCTTTTTACAGAAATTCCGCAGACCTTTCCTCTGAAGACTTTCTGCTTCCTTTATACCTATAGGGCCACTATAGGTGATTCTGTAGGTATAAGTGACATGCTGCGATTTCCAAAACCGCAACAGTTTTGGAAATTGCAGTGTGTCCACTGAGTGTATTTTTCTGCAATGTGTGGATGGGACTGTACACACTATATACCTACACACTGATAGATATACATTCATATATACTCACACATATATATAACTAGCTGGTACCCGCGACTTCGTCTGCGGTGATTGTAGAAGTGGGTACGTAGGCGCGGGTAAGGTTTTCGTACTGTGTATAAGGTATGGGATCTAAAATGTAACTTTGTATCTTGTTTTTGCTGTAATTCTGAGAGCACATGAGACTTTTGTGTTGAAGGTAATTAGTATTTCAGCTGCTATACGGTGTTGTTATAAACTGTACATAGTGTCTTTGGGACAGAGGTATTACAAGTGAATATACTTCCATATACGACATTGTATGATTTGTTATTTTCCGCCAGTACATGTAAGTTTTGGGCACAGGATACTCTTGAGCAGCCACATAAAGTCTGGCCCTGTGCATGACAGTTTAGTAACTCCATGCGCCTCTTATTAATAGCAATTAACCCCATAATGTCCCTCACATTATCCCCTGTGTAAGAGTTACTGATATGTGAGAGACCTGGAGGTAATAATTAAGTATCTTCATTATTGGGGTCTTTTATTAGTACCTCCATATGTCTCACAAATTAGTAACCTTTATATGAGGCACACAGGGGTTAATATGAGGGACATGATGGGGTTTATTCCTATTAATGTGAGGCACACAGGGGTTAATATGAGGGACATGATGGGGTTTATTCCTATTAATGTGAGGCACACAGGGGTTAATATGAGGGACATGATGGGGTTTATTCCTATTAATGTGAGGCACACAGGGGTTAATATGAGGGACATGATGGGGTTTATTCCTATTAATGTGAGGCACATGGAGTTACTAACACTAAACTAATAACCCCAAATGCCTGACATTAATGAGAACAGTAATCCTATGTACCTGTGTGTTTTTCAGTTTCACTTTGCTAGCAGCTTCCTGTCCTCCTCAGGGAATGTTTGCAGGATGCAGACGGCAGGAGCTATCACTATAGCAGGCAGGCAGAGACTTGAGCGATTAAGCTCCACCCCCTGGGTTTCCTGCACCCCTCTCAAAGGGCAGTGTCCTTATGCCTCAGCTCTAACAGAGCACGGACTTCACTTAACTCTTGCAGGTCCTGTGCTGCTGGTGTGCCAGTGAATTATGGCAGGAGTCCAACTCTTGGCGCATGTGCCAGGGGTTGCTGACCTCTGCTGTAGAGGGTAATATGAATTTTGTGGCTTGCTATGGTCCAAAGTGTGTGAGATTGCAGAGATAGTGATGTGAGTTTGGGTTTTGTGGGGGTCCTGGGAAAAATGTATGTGCGCTATTGTGACGAAAAGTAGCCTATTGCGCAATCGAGTGTAGTAACTATGTTTGTGGAAAATTTCAGCCAAATCGGTGGAGCGGGTTTTGCGTGATTGAGGAACAAACATCCGAACATCCAAACACACAAACACACAAACCCACAAACATCCAAACTCACAAACTTTCACCTTTATAATATTAATAGGATAACATATATACATTTATATAAATTCACTCACACATACAGGTATTGTATACATACCTGTATACAATCATACAGTACTCACACAGTATACAAGTCACATACTTTAACCCTTAAAGGGGCTCTATCACTAGGAAAAGTCATTTTTAACTAATCACACCTTTTCATAGCCTTTAGAAAGTCTATTAAACACCTACCTTTTGTATGTAGATTGCTCAGTGGTTTCTGAATAAGTCCGTTTATATTCATATGCTAATTAGACTAGTGCACGATAGATCCGTGCACACCTCTCCCTGTTGTTCACTATGGGAGACTGCTGCTGCTGTGCTGATGACTCAGCTTCCTGTTTGCTTCACACACATAGAAGATAATGGGAGAGAGGAGGCTGCTGGGAACTTCCTGAGCTGGCTGGAAGCTCATTAGCATATGAATAAAAACGGACTTATTCAGACACCACTGAAGCAATCTACATACTAAAGGTAAGTGTGGAATAGACTTTCTAAAGCCTATGCAAGCATGTGATTAGATAAAAATGACTTTTCCCAGTGATAGAGCCCCTTTAAGTAATATCATGGTGTCTATCATAATGCTATGTGTATGGTAGTGGTGTATGATAGACACCATGATAGGACTTTAGGGATAAACAAATATAAACATATACATATTAATTATTACATTTACCAAAAAAAAGAAAAAAAAAAAAAGAATATACTCACATTTGTGAAGAAGGAAGTGCAGCACAGCTATAGACTGCTCTTGTCCCCACACTGTACGATGTAAGGGATAAGCGATGACTCACTGCTGGGAGGGGGAAGTCCCAGCTACACAGAGAGATGATAGCATAGGGGAAGCTGCAGCTGCTGCACAGGGTGTCCTCAGTCCCGATGTATACTTTCCCTGTATTAATAGGGAAAGTATACCAGGGGCAGGAGGCCCCTGTGTAAGTGTCGGGGCCCTGGGGCCCCGAGGTTACATATCCGGCCCCGGACCATTATCAGTCCTCGTTTTCTCAATGCAAATGCATTGGCCAGGGGCCTGAACTGCTCCCTGACATCCCGATTGGGCCCCTGGTCAATGCATCTGCATTGGAAAAACGAGGACTAATAGTGAAGGCTCGGGGCCTACCGGGGGATTCCCCGGTTCCCCGGCGGGCCAGTCCGACCCTGCCCAGGAGTGATACAAACTGGCTTCAAATAAAGAAGGCGGAGCAGTGCTGCGACAGTGCCTAGGAATGACAGTCCTGGTGGCCGTGAGGAAGTGCCCCAATAGGTCATTTTTTATAACGGTAGAGCTTACCAGGGAGAACCGACAGCAGAGTCAACTGGGGAGAGGCAACAACTGGGCGGTCACACACCCTAAAATACAGGGAGAGAACTGCATCCCAGAAAGGCCGAAGGGCGTCACACTCCCACCAAATTTGGAGCATAGTACCACAGCGCATAAAAAAAACACTGTGACTTACTCATCACTAGCTTTGCTGTACTTCCTGCTGATAACGGCCATCTTTAATTATGTCCGGGACCTCACATGACCCGGGGGCCCCGGTCATGTGAAGTCAGGGACATCACACAATTAGAACCGAAGTGGTAAGTAACACAGTTTTTTATGTTCCCTTACCTCTCCTGCCCCTCCAGTCATTATACTCGGGGGTCTTTTCAGTCGGGCCACTGCCAGGAGCGGTAAATAGGGCCTGTTACCATCTGGAGTAACTCCAGCCAGTAACGGCCTATTAAAAAAAAAACAAAAAAAAACGCAGCAGTAACGGCTGTCTCTGGGCCCCCTAATGTCCTGGCCCTGTGGCAGCTGCTACCACTGCTACCCCGGTAGTTACACCCCTGGGCCAATCTCCCAGAAGAACACACCAGATCCCAAACTTTAAAAAAAATGTTGAGAAAGGAGAGAATGACCAGAGGACCTCAGACGGAAATGCAGCGGGAGCCAGGGTAGGGAGGTAAGCGAGGGGGAGATCAGGTCTGCCTCAATGGAGACCCACTGTTTGTCGCCAACTCGGTAGCGCCAGTCGAAGAGACGGAGCAATACTGCAGAGCGGTAATAAAGTTTGATGTCCGGAAGGCCCGCCCCCCCATGCCTGCGTTGGGAGAGCGTCCTATAATTAAGTCTACTCCGTGACGCGCCCCAAACGAACTTTCCGAATAGAGATTGAACCCGAGTAAGAAAATTGCGCGGGAGTGGGACAGGTAGCGACTGGAACAGGTACAGGAACAGCGGGGTATGTCCATTTTAAGGACATGAATACGCCCAAACCAGGAAAGTTACTGAGGAGGCCAAAACGGGAAAATTCACGGAGTATGGCAGGGAAAGACACCCGCGGCTGGGAAACATACTGGAGGAGGTCGTACGCATAGAGTGCCGCCTTGACCAGATGGGAGTCCATCTGCAGACCATGGATCTCCGGGCAACGCCGAATCGCCACCGCCAAATGTTCCATAAACCAGGGCATAAAGCAATGGCAACAGGGGGCAGCCCTGGCGGGTGTCTTTCCGAACAGCAAAAGGATCCGAGAGGATTCCATTGGCCCGAACACGTACCGTCGCGTCACCATAAAGGTGAAACACCTTATTCAAGAAACCAGGGCCCACTCCTATCTGGCAAAGAGTCTCACGAAGGAAACCCCAGTGCACCCTATCGAATGCCTTTTCAGCGTCAACAGAGAGCAGACATAAAGGGGAAGCAGCGGAGCGGGCCGCCGAGATGGCCAACACAGTTTTACAGACATTATCCCACACCTCACGACCCTGAATGAAACCAACCTGGTCGTTATGGACCAGGGCTGGCATGAGCGGAGACAAGCGGTTTGCCAATAGCTTGGCGAACACTTTAACATCAATGTTAATTAAAGAAATGGGCCAGTAGCTGGCCAGGCATACAGGGTCTTTGCCAGGCTTAGGAAGCACCGTGATCAGGGCAGAGAGGGATTGTGAGGCGAATGTGGCGGAGTCGTTGACACTATTAAAGACACGAGTCATTACCGGGGCAAGGAGATTACTAAAATATTTATAAAAGCGGGCGCTGAACCCATCCGGGCCGGGAGCCTTACCCGGTGGGGAAGATTGAATAGCCTGAGAGACCTCCTCTGGGGAGAAAGGTGCCTCAAGAGCAGCCTTACCAGCGTTCGTAAAGGTGGGAAGCGGGCTGTCGGCAATATACTTCTGGATCTTATCACAGAGGGAGGATGGCGCTAAATCAGCATAGTGGCCTCGGATATTATAGAAGTCATTGTAAAAGGAGCGAAATTCCGCCGCTATATCCGTGGGATTACGAAGCATCCGACCCGACCCATTACGCAAACGAGGGATGTAAGAAAGGGTGTCGCGGGGGTGAAGACAACGCGCTAAAGAGCGGCCACATTTGTTCGCGTATTCATAATAATGTTTCTTGACCCGATCCTTAGCCCGAAGATACATCTCGTCGAGGAAGGAGCAGAGCTCCTCTCGTGCATTAAGGAGCTCGGTCAAAGTCTCCTGGGATCTGGTGCGCTTGTGGGACAGCTCTAAAGAGTGAATAAGCTCAAGATGAGTAGAGACCCAGGCAGCACGCTCCTTTTTCAGGTTCGCGCCGTGCTTGATCAAGACTCCACGGAGAACGCATTTCAAGGCCTCCCATTGTATAGGGAGGGAAGGGGGGTCATGAACATGGTTACTGAGAAAGTCACCGATGGCGGTATCAATGGCCTCCTTACAGATAGCATCTTTCAGTAGGCTCTCATTGAGCCTCCACGTGAAAGGGCGATGGGCCAGACCCAGGACCTCCAAGGAGAGGAACACAGGGGCATGGTCCGACCAGAGTCAATACGGACAGCGGGAGACCAGGTAAGGGTGTGGTGACTAGTCAGGAAAAAGTCAATACGGCTATATGAATTATGGGCGGAGGAGTGGTAAGTATAGTCTCTACCACCTGGGTGCAACTGAGCATTATGAAGTGCGGCCATCAGGCGGCGTAGTTGAGCTGGGGCATGGGAATCTTTCATAATTTTTTGGACTTTCAATTTTGTCTACTAAGTAATTTTTTGGTGAACAAAAATATTGTTCTTTTTAAACAATTTCATATAACCAGAAATATTATGAACAAGTAAATCTGAAACTAAAAATTAACTAAAAATATTTCCACGATTACATCATTATAACCGTTATGAATAGAGTCTCATAAGTTTTATTTTTAGGTAATCCTTAAAGTTTATCAATATTGATTCTACCATGCACTTCATTATTAGAGATGAGCAAACAGTGAAATATTCGATTCGAATAGACTCTCAATATTCAACTATTCGAACGAATATCGAATCCTATTATAGTCTATGGGGAAAAAAAAGTTTGTTTCAGGGGAAACCACTATTCGGCTAAGGGCTCGATCACATCTGCGCCCGGTCTCCGTTCATACAGGTTTCCGTTTCCTGCACAAAACAGAGCAGGAGACGGAAAGCTGCAGGACTCTTTCAAACCCATTCATTTGAATGGGTTTGAAAGGTGTCCGGCCGCGAGCACCGGTGAGCGTTTTATGCTCTCCGCCGCGAAACCGTTTTTTTTTAAAAACCGGACACAGAGTACACATGCAGTACTCTGTGTCCGGTTTTTAAAAAACGATTTAGTGGCAGAGAGCATAAAACACTCACGGCCGGACCCGGTCTGACAGCTTTCCGTCTTCTGCAAAGCTCAGAACGGAGTTCGGGCGCTAGTGTGAACCCAGTGTCAGGAGGGTCACCAAGTCCACTATGACACCTCAGCAAATGATGACAACACCTCTGTAATGCAACTGGGACAGCAGAGGAAGCATGCCTGGGGGCATCTAACACACCCAAGTCACAGTTTTACCCCACTATCACTGACCTTCAACTAGACACTTTCCACACTCCATACAACCTCTATTGAAAGTGGAAAAATACCTGGAAACCTTCTTTCCTCCCAAATTGTATGGACAGAAACCCAAATTTTACGCTAATGAAACCATACCAAGCACCCCTTTAAATCACGTTGCCCATGACAACCACAGATGGAATAGGCAATGGGAAATCCAATAGTACCTACTGTTAACTCTTAGTGTGTGTGTTTCCAGGATAATCAGGGCTGGAAACATCCATCAGATCCTAGAGAAAGGAATCACCCTCGGTTTGTAAACAAGCCATCTAAACATTGCACGTTTAATTGAGTTGAGGCTTGCACCAGCAGAATGGTAGGCCCTTATGGTGAGTTGAACCTTGCAGCAGCAGGATTGTAGGCTCTTATGGTGAGTTGAGCCTTGCACCAGTAGAATGGTAGGCCCTTATGGTGAGTTGAGCCTTGCACCAGCAGGATGGTAGGCCCTTATGGTGAGTTGAGCCTTGCACCAGCAGGATGGTAAGCCCTTATGGTGAGTTGAGCCTTCCGCCAGCAGGATGATAGGCCCTTATGGTGAGTTGAGCCTTGCACCAGCAGGATGGCAGGCCCTTATGGTGAGTTGAACCTTGCAGCAGCAAGATGGTAGGCTCTTATGGTGAGTTGAGCCTTGCACCATTAGAATGGTAGGCCCTTATGGTGAGTTGAGCCTTGCACCAGCAGGATGGTAGGCCCTTATGGTGAGTTGAGCCTCTAACCAGCAGAATGGTAGGCCCTTATGATGAGTTGAGCCTTGCACCAGCAAGATGGTAAGCCCTTATGGTGAGTTGAGCCTCTAACCAGCAGGATGGTAGGCCCTTATGGTGAGTTGAGCCTTGTACCAGCAGGATGGCAGGCTCTTATGGTGAGTTGAGCCTTGCACCAGTAGAATGGTGGGCCCTTATGGTGAGTTGAGCCTTGCACCAGCAGGATGGTAGGCCCTTATGGTGAGTTGAGCCTTGCACCAGCAGGATGGTGGGCCCTTATGGTGAGTTGAGCCTTGCACCAGCAGGATGGTAGGCCCTTATGGTGCGTTGAGTCTCTAACTAGCAGAATGGTAGGCCCTTATGGTGAGTTGAGCCTTGCACCAGCAGGATGGTAGGCCCTTATGGTGAGTTGAGCCTTCCGCCAGCAGGATGATAGGCTCTTATGGTGAGTTGAGCCTTGCACCAACAGGATGATAGGCCCTTATGGTGAGTTGAGCCTTGCACCAGCAGGATGGTAGGCCTTTATGGTGAGTTGAGCCTTGCACCAGCAGGATGGTAGGCCCTTATGGTGAGTTGAGCCTTGCACCAGCAGGATGGTAGGCCCTTATGGTGAGTTGAGCCTTGCACCAGCAGGATGGTAGGCCCTTATGGTGTGTTGAGTCTCTAACTAGCAGAATGGTAGGCCCTTATGGTGAGTTGAGCCTTGTACCAGCAGGATGGCAGGGCCTTATGGTGCGTTGAGTCTCTAACTAGCAGAATGGTAGGCCCTTATGGTGTGTTGAGTCTCTAACTAGCAGAATGGTAGGCCCTTATGGTGAGTTGAGCCTTGTACCAGCAGGATGGCAGGGCCTTATGGTGAGTTGAACCTTGCAGCAGCAGGATGGTAGGCTCTTATGGTGAGTTGAGCCTTGCACCAGTAGAATGGTGGGCCCTTATGGTGAGTTGAGCCTTGCACCAGCAGGATGGTAGGCCCTTATGGTGAGTTGAGCCTTGCACCAGCAGGATGGTAGGCCCTTATGGTGAGTTGAGCCTTGCACCAGCAGGATGGTAGGCCCTTATGGTGCATTGAGTCTCTAACTAGCAGAATGGTAGGCCCTTATGATAAGTTGAGCCTTGCAGGATGATAGGCTCTTATGGTGAGTTGAGCCTTGCACCACAGCAGGATAGTAGGCCCTTATGGTGAGTTGAGCCTTGAACCAGCAGGATGGTAGGCCCTTATGGTGAGTTGAGCCTTGCACCAGCAGGATGGTAGGCCCTTATGGTGAGTTGAGCCTTGCACCAGCAGGATGGTAGGCCCTTATGGTGAGTTGAGCTTTGCACCAGCAGGATGGTAGGCCCTTATGGTGAGTTGAGCCTTGCACCAGCAGAATGGTAGGCCCTTATGAAGAGTTGAGTCTTGCACCAGCAAGTCTTTGGCCCTTTTTTTTTTGAGTGGAGCCTCTAACCAGCTTAGTCTTTGGCCCTTTTTTTGAGTGGAGCCTCTAACCAGCTTAGTCTTTGGCCCTTTTTTGAGTGGAGCCTCTAACCAGCTTAGTCTTTGGCCCTTTTTTTGAGTGGAGCCTCTAACCAGCTTAGTCTTTGGCCCTTTTTTGAGTGGAGCCTCTAACCAGCTTAATCTTTGGCCCTTCTTTTGAGTGGAGCCTCTAACCAGCAGAGTTTGGGGGAATCAGGATGGATTGAGCCTCTAACCAGCAGAGTTTGGGGGAATCAGAGTGAATTGAGACTCTAACCAGCAGAGTTTGGTGGAATCAGGGTGGATTGAGCCTAGTAGGAGCAGAATTGTGCAACGCTGATGGTGGAGGAGTATGAGGAGGAGGAATTGTAGAGGTTAAGCACACACATGAAACTGCATGTCGGGGTACTTGACATTGGTAGACATGGAAATGGTAGGCTCTTATTGTGAGTTGAGCCTTGCACCAGCAGTATGGTAGGTCCTTATGGTGAGTTGAGCCTTACACCAGCAGGATGGTAGGCCCTTATGGTGAATTGAGCCTTGCACCAGCAGGATAGTAGGCCCTTATGGTGAGTGGAGCCTATAACCAGCTTAGTCTTTGGTCCTTTTTTTGAGTGGAGCCTCTAACCAGCTTAGCCTTTGGCTCTTTCTTTGAGTGCAGCCTCTAACCAGCTTAGTCTTTGGCTCTTTTTTTTGAGTGGAGCCTCTAACCAGCTTAGTCTTTGGCCCTTTTTTTGAGTGGAGCCTCTAACCAGCTTAGTTTTGGTCCTTTTTTTGAGTAGAGCCTCTAACCAGCTTAATCTTTGGCCCTTTTTTTGAGTGGAGCCTCTAACCAACAGAGTTTGGGGGAATCAGGATGGATTGAGCCTCTAACCAGCAGAGTTTGGGGGAATCAGAGTGAATTGAGACTCTAATCAGCAGAGTTTGGTGGAATCAGGGTGGATTGAGCCTAGTAGGAGCAGAATTGTGCAACGCTGATGGTGGAGGAGTATGAGGAGGAGGAATTGTAGAGGTTAAGCACACACATGAAACTGCATGTCGGGGTGCTTGACACTGGTGGACATGAAAATGGTAGGCTCTTATGGTGAGTTGAGCCTTGCACCAGCAGGATGGTAGGTCCTTATGGTGAGTTGAGCCTTACACCAGCAGGATGGTAGGCCCTTGTGGTGAATTGAGCCTTGCACCAGCAGGATAGTAGGCCCTTATGGTGAGTGTTGCCTCTAACCAGCTTAGTCTTTGGTCCTTTTTTTGAGTGCAGCCTCTAACCAGTTTAGTCTTTGGCCCTTTTTTTGAGTGGAGCCTCTAACCAGCAGAGTTTGGGGGAATCAGGGTGGATTAAGCCTCTAACCAGCTGAGCTTAGGGGAATCAGGGTGGATTAAGCCTCTAACCAGCAGAGTTTGGGGGAATCAGGGTGGATTGAGCCTAGTAGGAGCAGAATTGTGCAACGCTGATGGTGGAGGAATATGAGGAGGAGGAGGAATTGTAGAGGTTGAGCACACACAGGAAACTTCATGTCGGGGTGCTTGACACTGTTGGACATGAAAATGATGGGTCTATCCAGTGGCTGTTCATTTTGATAAGTCAGCCGGTCAGCACTGTCAGCTGACAGCCGGCTGCGCTTATCCGTGATGATGGCACCGGCTGCGCTGAAGACCCTTTCCGATAGCACGCTGGCGGCAGAGCAGGACAGCACCTCCAAGGCGTATAGCGCAAGTTCAAGCCACAGGTCCAACTTCGACACCCAATACGTGTAGGGCGCAGAGGGATCGGAGAGGACAGGGCTGTGGTTGGCCAGGTACTCCCGCAACATGCGCCTATACTTTTCCCTCCTGGTGACACTAGGCCCTTCAGTGGCGGTAGTTTGGCAAAGAGGTGCCAATAACGTGTCCCAGACCCTGGAGAGTGTGCCCCTTGTGGGTGTGGACCGGGTGGCACTTGTTTGCCTCTTGGAGGAACTCTCCTCTCTGCCGCCTACGACACTTGCTGGAAACATTTCCATCATATTCTGTACCAGTTGCTTGTGGCAATCATTAATACGATTGGCCCTCCCCTCTACCGGAATAAAAGATGAGATGTTATTTTTATACTGGGGTCAAGGATTGCAAATATCCAGTATTGGTTGCTCTCCATTATTTTGACAATGCGTTAGTCACTTGAAAAGCAGCCCAAATTGAAGTCAGCCATGTGTGCCAGAGTGTTACTTGGCATGACTTTCGTTGCCCCCACCGGAAAGGTCACTCTCCATTTCCTCCTCTTCCTCCCTTTCGCCCAATCCGCGCTGCAGCAATGGGACGCAATGAACTTCCCAGCTAGCCTCCTGTGTCACAATCATATCATCTGCCACGTCTTCATCCTCCTCCTCCTCCGTCATTATATGCTGTGAAGCGGACAGGTGTGTGGACCTACTCTCCTGCTGTGATGGTTCTGCTCCTATCCCTGACTCCTCAGTGTGATCTGCGTTATCCCTGATGGCGATGAGGAATTCTCGCATCACACACAGGAGCGGGATAGTTACACTCACTAGTGAGTCATCACAGCTGACCCCCTTGGTGGACTCCTCAAACACCCGTAGGATTTCACATAGGTCTCCCATCCATGGCCACTCATGGTTGAGAAACAGAGGGAGCTGACTTTGTGACACCCTAGGGTTTTGGAGATGATACTCCATCAAAGGTCTCTGCTGCTCACACACTCTGCTCAACATATGATATGTTGAGTTCCAGCGTGTGGGGACGTCGCACAACAGCCGGTGTTCGGGCAGATGTAGGCGTTGCTGGGGTGTTTTGAGTCTAGCAGCGGCTACTGTAGACTTGCGAAAGTGGGCGCACAAGTGCCGCACTTTCACCAGTAGCTCGTGTATATTTGGGTATGTTTTCAAAAAACGTTGCACCACTAAGTTAAGGACAGGGACCAGGCATGGAACGTATTGGAGGCTGGCAAGCTCCAGAGCCGCTACCAGGTTCCTGACGTTATCACACACGACCATGCCTGGGCCCTGGTGCAGCAGCTCAAACCATATTGCCATCTCATTGAGGAGAGCATCCCTCACCTCGGAGGCAGTGTGCTGTCTGTCCCCCAAGCTGAAGAGCTTCAGCACGACCTGCTGACGTCTCCCAACGCCAGTGCTGCAACGTTTCCAACTCGTAGCTGGAGTCAATTTAACGGTGGAGGAGGAGGAGGGTGGTGGTGGTTCAGAGGCACTGCCAGGAATATTGGGCAGGGAGACAAGGTAGACCCGGTCCCTGCCTCAACTACATTCACCCAGTGTGCCGTCAGTGAAATGTAGTGTCCCTGTCCGCATGCATTTGTCCACGCATCGGTGGTCAAGTGGACCTTTGTGTAAAGTGCAGAACTTAGGGCCCGCCTGATGTTGCGTGACACGTGCTGGTGCAAGGCGTGGATGACACAGCGGGAGAAGTAAGTGACAGCTAGGGTTGGTATAGTGAGGTGCCGCACTTGCCCTCAGGTCATGGAAGGCCTGAGTTTCCAAAAGCCAAAACGGCAACATCTCCTGGGCCAGGAGTTTGGAGATGTGCGCGTTTAAGGCTTGTGCATGTCGGTGGGTAGCGCTGTACTTTTGCCTGCGCTCAAACGTGTGGGAGATGGTGGGTTGCTGGGAGGAGGCGCATGATGGTGCAGGAGAAGGAGCGGAGGCAAGAAAAGAGGAGGATGAGGGAGAAGTCCCCAAAGTGGCAGAGCCAGATGTGGAGGTGTCCTGGCTGGTGGTCTGGACTCCAGCACCAGCACTGGCAACAGTTGGAGAGGCAGTGGCGGCAATGCCGGACGACGATTGTCCTGCGTTTGCTCTCTCCCACTGAGCCCAGTGCTTGTATTCCAAATGATATTGCATGGCAGTGGTCGTAAGGTTGCTCTTTTCAGAGCCCCTACTCAGTTTCGAGTTGCACCACTAAGTTAAAGACATGGGTCTTTAATCCTTGCACAAGTGTGCAAACCGCACTATATTTGTCCTCCGCGCATACATTGAAAAATGTCCACACCATCGAAGACCGTGGCCTTGATGGGGGAGATTTTCTAGGCTGGTTAGAATAGGTAACATCTTGGGCCTTGCTGGCTCTGGCCTGGCTTCGGTGAAGCAGCTGTCCTGTGCCTCTGGGCATGCCTCTGCCTCTAGCCACCCTCTTTGGTGCTGCACTTCCCTCCACATCTACACTCCTTTCCCTGCTTGACATCCGCCCTGTCCAGGTCGGGTCAGTGTCCTCGTCCACCACCTCCTCTTCCAATTCCTCTCTCGGCTCCTCCTCCTGCACACCGCACATGGCAAAAGGCTGCCCTGATGGCAACTATGTCTCATTATCGTCACTGAGGGTGGGTTGCTGGTCAACAACAACAAAATCAACAGGAGATGGCGGATTCTCCAGTGTTTGGACATTAGGATACAGAAACTCGTCTGGTAGCTCCTGGGATTCGGGAAGTGGGGAAAAGAGAGGGACAGTTAAAGGACCCGAAAACAGCTCCTGGGAGGTGGGAAAGGTGGGATTACTCTGCTGGGAAGATTGGGCATTTTGGGAGGAAGGAGGACCAGACTGTTGGGTAGGAGGAGGAGTTGAGGTAGAGGCTGACTGGCTGGTGGAGAATGTGGTGGAAGCATTATCCGCCAGCCATTGTAACACCTGTTCCTGGTGCTCGGGCCTGGTTAGTGTTGTACCCTGCACCCTACTTAATGTGGCCATCAAGCCAGGGCTGTGGAGAAGTGCAATGCTTGCTTCCCCAGAGGAGTAGGCATGGGATGCGCTGTAGCTTCAATGCAACCTTGCTCCCCAGCTGCATTTCCACGCCCGCGTCCTTGTCCACGTCTCTTGGCGCTAGCTTACGCATTTTGGGAGTGGAATACAACCAGGAAAGCTGGATTCAACGTATATCCACTATACACAGATTTGCTGTATACAACTTTGGTTTCTTTGGGGGATACACCGAGCTATATATCTCCTCTTGCTGCAGTATAGCTCTGAAAAGAGCTATTGTTGTTCTTCAGATTTCCTGCCTAACAGAACCTACAATTCTATCTGACCCTCAGCAGATGTCTCTCCCTATCTCTCCAAACCGCAACTGAGACGAACATGGCGGCCACTATTCTTATAAATCGGAGGTCACCTGATTTCGGCAGCCAATGGCTTTTTCCTATTTTTTTTCGATGCTTACATTGTCGTAGTTCCTGTCTCACCTCCCCTGCACAGTTATTGGTGCCAAAAAAGCGTCAGGGAAGGTGGGACGGGATACGAATTTTTACTGCGTTTGCCGCGTGGTATTCAATTGGAATCAAATATCTCGAATAGCCTGATGTTCGATCGAATACCTATTCGATTGAACGCTGCTCGCTCATCTCTATTCATTATTATTTAATAATTTTCAAATTTAAAATAATATGAAATGTTGAATTCAATTTAAACTAAAAATTTGAACAAAGTATTAAATTGACCGACAATCAAATTAAGATTACAGGAAATATTTTTGGTTCTTAACTTTTCCATACATTTTTTTTTTTTTTAAATACTTAAATAATTCATTAAAAATACTTAAATAATTCATTCATTTCTGGTGTAATTGCTGACATTGTCCTTAGTAATGTATTGGACCTATGTCCTTATCTTACTTGCTTTTTCTATATTGATTTGATTGGTATGGCTGGGTTATTGTCAGTTGGCTTGAATAAGGAACAGTGGCTTACTGAGGCGAAGGAGGTTTTTTCAGATAAGAATTTTGTCCAAAAGCGGTATACCCCATCATTTAATGCAGCCTTTTGTGATCTAGGTGTTGCATTTAATGAAAAGATTGTTTCCTGATGGGAAATACAAAGTTTGGAAAGTTACATCAAAAGTAACATTGTACCTAGGGGTTTAAGGGTTAGTTTGCTTCCTGCGGCCCGTATTAGGAACCCTAATCTTATAGTGAAATGGGAGAAGGAGGCCACTGGTTTCTCCATTAAATTATTGCAGTTATTATTGGAGGAGGAGAAATCACACCTTGAAGTCTTGAAGGCCTAATTAAAACAACAATTGAATGTAATAAAGAAATTTCAGAGTTAGTCGGAGTTTGCTAACAAAGAAAATCAGTTGCAAACTACTTTGGAAAAATTTCAATATCATATAAAGGTACGGAAACATGGCAGTTTGCCCGGGACCTCCAAGAGTGCAGGGATAATAAAGTATAAAGTACTATTGTATAGTACTTTCACGGGAGGGGATACTGAGTTATCCTCCACCGATACTGATCGCTCTGACTCTGAAACTCATAATAAGGCAACGAGAGGACGCACAAGGGGGCAGAGAAAGAATTTCTAAACCTCCAGGTTCCGTATTTTTTTTTAGAACAAATATATCTTTTGAGGAAAAGTTTGCAGTGTAAAAGTCCAGCAAAGACTTTTTCCATAAAATTTTACTTTTAATAAAGATGCAATTAAAAATCACAAAATTCTTCAGCAAGCATTTTTACATAGATGGGATTATGCAGTGAGCCACATGGGTGACTAGCTAGCTTACGCGTTTCGGAATAAGGATTCCTTAGTCGTAGCTTCTCTGGATATATGTCTTCGGGCCGTGAAGATTTTCCGCAACAACCAAAGATATGTGGCCATAAACGATTAAGCAGTAACAAGTAAAATACAAAATATTTATTTAGTCATATATCGTAAAATAACAGCCGATGGGAAGGAACATGAAACAAACAACACAACACCAGAGAAACATACAGGGCGGGTGAAAGTATGAATAGATATCATGCATAGTATCATATAATAGAGTATATAATTGCAGATGTAACAGGCATGTCCAGTTCAAAAAGTTAAATCTATACATATACCTTCCAAAGTCAAAACAGTAAAATACTGGACAAATGGATGTAAGGTTGTATGATGTAGATAAATAAATAAATATATAAATATGTGGCTAACTCCAAAGACCAATACCCTGACATGTAACTCACTCCATTAGTAATTAGAGGATTTCAATCCACACCGGAGACAATATAATAAGAATTGTACTAGATGATATTTAAACCAAGTAACAAGGAGTGAATACATGTACTCACAGTGTCTATTTAAATCACGCCCACAGGCCGTGTTAGAGTGTATGGGCCTAGTCAGTGAAGAGCCAACATGACAAACCATAAATCCAAAGTATTGAAGGAACTAAGTACCTGTAGCCATATCTGCAATACCTGCCCTGATAGAGATGCACCACAAATGCGGGTACCCGGAGGGTCGCCTCAACGCATTTCGCCAGACGGCTTCCTCAGGAGGCATAACCACGCTCCATACACGCAGGGTATATATAGAGAAAGGGGCCGATCACGTGTCCGAACAGGTGTATGAGCGCGCCAGCCTACGTGATGCTGTCATACGAGCCGGGCCGCGCATGCGCACACGATCGGCACAGTCAAAGACGTGCCAATCATGTGACACAGAGGCACGTGACCGGGTCGCACGAGAGCAGCGCACGCATGCTGCGCGACTCTCCCGATAGGACACGAAGGAGTAAAGATGGTAACATTGTATGTATGCGTCTAGATGTAAATATGCCATGAGAATGTAGCAGGAGTTGGCAACAATATATATGTATGCACCTAAATGTAACCATGCCATGAGGACGCAACAAGAGTTGGCAACATTATATGTGCATCTAGATGTAACCATGCTATGAAAACACAGCAGGAATGTAGATAAAATTAAAGCCAGAGCAACCTCTAACTGAAACACAGAAATGCAGTAAAATAAAATTATATATGTGTGTCAATGACTATACATAGTGGTAATACCCATGATAATATCAAAGTGACAATAAAGTGCATACAAATTAAGTAATATATCATTATATAGATGTACAACCGTGCAAAAGTGACCAGTGCAAATTTTATTAAAAGTGATAAGGCTATATATAAAGGTAAGTATAAAATACATATAAGTAAAAAGTGCAAAACAAAAAATAAATAAAATAAAAATAATAGATAAAAATAAAATTATATAAAAAAATAATTAAAATTGATAAACACAACAAGTGTATAACTATGCAAAATCATGACAGACAAAACTTTATAAATATGTGCACAATTCTGTATATATCAGCTGAGCAGATTTTCCATTTTCTCCTGCCAAATTCTCTTCATATTATCAGGCAATATGGCGGATAGAAAACTCTATAAACCCCTAAACATAGAAATAAGAAAAACATATATGAGTATACATACACAAAACAACATAAACCTGCTGTATAAAGCACATTAGACAAAAAATAAAATAAAAACAAAACAACCGGGACCCTAATTACAAAAAAGTTGACGGCCTCATTAAGGCCGTTGGATGAAACCGTATCCAAGACGGTGATCCACCGTGTCTCATGTTGCAAGAGGTTTTTTTTGAGATCTCCACCCCTAGATCCTAGTTGGATGTGATCAATACCACAGACCCTAAGGCCCTTGGGATTACAATTGTGTGCCTCTTTAAAATGTCTTGGAACTGGTTGCAGTTTTTCCAATTCCAACACATTGGCGGCCGCCCTAATTCTGCTCACGTGTTCAGATACACGTGTTTTAAGTGCTCTTTTTGTCATACCCACATAAATCTGGCCACAAGGGCATGTGGCATGGTAGACAACCCCAGACGTGTTGCAATTGATGTTATGTCTAATCCTGTAGGATTTAGTACCTGTCGAAACAGAAAATTCCCTAGACCTTATCATATAGGGACACATAGAGCACTTACCGCACGGATAAAAGCCCCATTTTGGGCCCTTATAGCCAAAAATACCCGTAGGTTTACAGATGTAATGGCTATCCACCAAGAGATCACGAAGATTGCGAGATCTTCTCCACGTAACACTCGGTCTTGCTAGTAGATGTTTTGCAACATCTGGATCTGTTAGGATCGGCCATCTTGTTTCCAGGACATCATATATGTCCCGCCATTGTGAATTGAAGGTCGTGATGAATCGAAGATTGGAATTTGTATCTTGTCTAGCATTTTTAACACGCATTTACTGTCATGGGCCAACAAAGAAGCACGTGTTGACTGTTTAGCGCGATCATAGCCATGTTTGATGGCTGAAGACTTATACCCTCTCTGATGGAAGCGTGAGGCAAGGTCCGAAGCCTGTTCTTCGAAATCGGAATCCTGCGAACAAATACGTCTCGCTCGCAGGAACTGACTGATTGGGATTGCGTCAATAGTTTTGTAAAAATGAGCAGATGTAGCGTGTAGGAAGGAGTTGGTGGAGGTTTTCTTCCTAAAAAGATTAGTCGAAAGATTACCGTCGGAGTCACAGGAAATTAGAAGATCAAGAAATTCTACCTGGTCAACACTAAATTTCCAAGTTAAATGAATGTTTAAATCATTGACATTCAAGGCACATAGAAACTGGTCGAGCTGCGACGCCGAGCCACTCCAAATGAAAAAAATATCGTCGATATATCTAGAAGATTGTATTATTGATATATCGTGAAGATTTTCCGTGCATTGGCTGTCTTCAGGAGTGTGAGTTTGGATATACCTTTTTTAAATACTTGCAAGTTGAACCTGAATTTCCCCTCCCCCTCCTTTCTATATATCTTTTGAGGAACTGAAACCAGTCTCTGACCTGCCCGAATCCCAAGTGATTAACCTGTCCTCAAAAACTCTGTCTCAGTTTGAGATTAATGATTTTATTATTATTGTTTATTTATATAGCACCATTAATTCCATGGTGCTTTACATTTGGGGGTTACATACAGTACACAAAATATACAGGTAGATATAATACTGACAGTGACAAACTAGCACAGTGGGGTAGAGGGCCCTGCCCACGAGGGCTTACAATCTATGAAGGAAGGGGAGTAGAGACAGAAGGAGAATAAGGGATTATCTTTTGTTCCCAGCTCTAATTTTGATTCGTTTTGTGGGTCAAAGACCTTAAAATTTTTGCCAGGACAAAAGGTTATCCGCTGATTTAAGCATTCCTCTGAAACACCTGCCCAATGTAAGGTTGCTGTCTGAATTAGGTGTGACTAGTGGCCTGGATAGTGGTTCTAAACCTCTCACAGATTTACATCTAGACAGTACTAGAATGCCTCCTCGTGATCTATCTTGCATTGATGTTTTTGTTACTTGTGTTGTCAATGATCTTAAAAAAAACCCAACTCAAACACATTCCCCCTTTAATCTGAACAAGGAAGAGATGCTGGCTTTAGGTAACTTGGACTAGGATAGGGAGTTAATAATAAAGCCTGCAGACAAAGGGGGTGGGGGATGTGATTTTGATGAATGTCTCGCAATATGTGAAAAATCATCCTCCTCCATAAAGAGAATTATTGTGTCTTACCTTGGAATCCAATGGTTGAATTTGGTAACTTATTATACTCTTTATTTCAGAGTGCATTAAGAATGAGAATTTGGTTTCTGAGAAAGAATTTGTTTTTGTTTCCACCAACACCAGTGGAAGCTACCTTTTACTGCCTGCCTAAGGTCCACAAAGGCCTTTTTCCACTCTAAAGGGCAGGCCAATCGTCTCCAGAGTTGATAGCCTCTGTTAGAACATGGGTGTCTATTTAGACCGTATCTTAAGACCTCTGTGATGTCCCCGCCCTCGTTTGTCCAGAACACTTCTGACTTAGAAAATTAGAGGGAGTGACTCTTGACAGTGATGTCATATCATGCTCTATAGACATCGAGGCTTTGTATTCCTCTATTCATCATAACTGGGATCAAATCAAATCAAATCAAAAAAGCTTTATTGGCACGTCCGAATAGATATTTGGCATTGCCAAAGCTAGTAAAGTGGGGGGGGGGAGTTGGACTCGGGTGGGTGAGTGGTGGGTATGGTGGGGGTGGGTGGTTTGGGGTATAACAGTCCGTGGAGTCTCATCTTCCTCTTCGTTGGTGACTGCTATATGGGGAGGTGGGGCGGGTGTATTGGGATAAATATAACAGTCCGTGGCGTCTCATCTTCCTCTTATTTGGTGACAGCTGGACACGTATTGGGCAGCGATCTCCACAGTGGCCTCTTCTTCTCCCAGTAGGATGTAGAATTTCCTCTTCTCGTCTGCAGATATGAAGTCTGGGATGTGGGCAGAGAGTCTTTGGTAGTAGACGGCCCTCACAGCTGAGTATTTGGTGCAGTGTAGCAGGAAGTGGGTCTCGTCTTCTAGGGCCCCCTGGTCACAGTGCTGGCACAGTCTGTTCTCCCGTGGCTTGTACGTCTGCCTGTATTGCCCCGTCTCTATCTCTAGGTTGTGGGCGCTCAGTCTGTACCGGCTCAGGGTCTGTCTGTGCTTGGGGTGGCGTATTCTCTCCAGGTAGGTGGCCATGGTGTAGTCCCTTTGTAGGGATTGGTACACGGTGAGTTTCTTGAAGTTATTTATTTCATTTTTCCATTCTTCAATGTACCGCTCTCTGTTTGCCTCTGTGGTCGCCTTTATTTCGGCCTTGGTTATCATCTGTCGGTGTTTTTGGTTTGGTGGTTGGCTGTTGTTTGGTTGGTGGGTGTCTGGTTTGCTCAGGTGGCTTAGCCATGCTTGGTGGTGGTAGGAGTCGGGCTTGCTCCCCTGGATGTGTGCCTGGAAAGCTAGCGCCCTCTTCTGTATGGTGAGCCATACGGGGAGTCTGCCTAGCTCTGCCCTGCAGGCCATGTTGGAGGTGTTGCGATGGACATGGAGCCGGTATTTGCAGAACTCCAGGTGGAAGTTCTCTGTTGGTCTGGAATCCCACTTTGACTGGTCTGGGTAGGTGGCTGGGCCCCAAACCTCACTGCCATAGAGAAGGATCGGGGAGATGACAGCGTCAAATATCTTCAGCCAGACCCTCACCGGTGGTTTGAGGTGGTACAGTTGTCTTCTGATGGCGTAGAAGGTTCTGCAGACTTTTGCTTTCAGGGTTTCTATTGCTGCTTTGAAGCTTCCTGATTGGCTGAGCTCCAGCCCCAGGTAGGTGTAGCTGTTGGTTTTCTCCAGTGTGGAGCCGTTCAGTATGAATTGTGGGGTGGAGGCTTTATTGTGGCCCTTCTTCTGAAATACCATGACTTTGGTCTTCTTCTGGTTGATGGGTAGGGCCCATGTGGTGCTGAATTTTTCCAGCACTGACAGGCTTTCTTGGAGGTCTTTCTCGGTGGGGGCCAGGAGTAGGAGGTCGTCGGCGTATAGCAGGAACTTCACCTCTCGATTGTTCAGGGTGAGGCCTGGGGTTGGTGAGGCCTCCAGGGCTGTAGCCAGTTCATTGATATAGATGTTGAAGAGCGTTGGGCTCAGGCTACAGCCTTGTCTGACCCCTCGGGCCTGTTGGAAGTATGCTGTCCTTTTCCCATTCACCTTCACACTGCACTGGTTTCCGATGTAGGAGCTCTTGATGACGTCGTACGTTCTTCCTCCTATTCCACTCTCTAGGAGTTATAGGAGTAGGCCTGGGTGCCATACTGAATCAAACGCCTTCTTAAAGTCTACGAAGCAGGCGAATATCTTGCCTCTTCTGGGGATCTATTAGCAGTGAGTCATTTTCTTCGTTCTAGGGGCACAGAATAACCATAATAGGTTGGACTTCGATCTTATTGAATTCTCCATTACTCCAAGCTTTTTTCTTTTTAATGGGAGACACTTCTACCAGCTCAGGGGCACTGCAATGGGCAATCCATGTGCGCCTACGTATGCAAATTTGCTCCTGAGCTGGTGGGAGGAAACAGTTGTTTTTACAGAGGGGAACAAAGACCATACCAATAACATCGAACTACGGAGAGGTAACAGTACATCCTTTGCTGAGTTTGTAAATTGATTTATGATAAAATGATTGGCTTATCTTTTACGTATGAAATTGGAGGTACAACCTTGCCTTTTCTTGAAGTGCTCATTACAAGGGATCATAGTGGACATCTTAACACCAAGGTTTATAGAAAGCCCACGGCCACAAATTTACTGCTTCAATAGGGGAGTAGTCAGCGTCGCACCTCCCATGAGGCGACCTGAAGCGAGCGCTTCAGGCGGCGCTATGCCAGGGCCTCAGGGAGGGCGGTATTTTTGCAAGCTGTCCTGGACTGGCTTAGCACCGAGCAGTGGTTTGGGGAGGCCACTGGAGCAGCGCTACTCCAGCAGCCTCCCCTCACGCTCAGGCAGAGCGCAGGCAGTCTCCGGGCCTGCTCTCTGCCGGCGAACAGCACTAAGCCACGCCCCCTTCGAGTCACCACGCCCCCTCTGCTAAGCCACGCCCACAATCCGCCCCTCCCCCGGCAGGGGGGCTGGCGGCTTTTAGTAGTTCGCCTCGGGCGGCGAAAGGGGCAGGATCACCCCTGGGTGTAGTCACCCCTTTTCTTTGAAAAAAAGGTATTCCTAGGGGCCAATATTTGAGACTGAGAAGAAATTATTTGCGAGGACAGGACTGTGGACCAGGCTAAGGACTTAATGGTGCAGTTTTTAAACCAGGGTACACGGATCGTATTCTACGGAGTGCATATCAAAATTCCCTTGCCTGTGACAGAACACAACTTTTGATGAAAAAAGAGAGACCGGTGTCTTTCTTGTATATTGGGGCCCAAAATTGCACATTATATTCTAAGTGTACCAGTGATTTGTATAGGGGCATAACTATGTTCTTGTCATGAATATCTAGACCTCTTTTGATGCAACCCATTATTTTTTTTCCTTGGCAGCAGCTGCCTGGCACTGGTTACTAAAGGTAAGCTTGATGTCCACCAAAATCCCACTGACCCCTGTAGCACCCCACTCGTGACTGTGACCCAGTCTGAAAATTTACTGTTAACAAGTACCCTCTGTTTCCTATCAGGGAGCCAGTTGCTAACCCAAATGCATATGCTTTCCCCCAATCCCAACATTCTCATTTTGCATACCAACCTTTTATGTGGAACAGTATCAAAAGCCTTTGAAAAGTCCAGGTACACCACGTCTACTGCATTACCCATGTCCAGTCTTGAAGTGACCTCCTCATAGAAGCTGATCAGATTAGTCTGACAGGACCAATTCCTCATAAACCCATGCTGATTGTGTGTTATAACATTATTTATATTGAGATACTCCAGGATAGCATCACTTAGAAAGCCCTCAAATATCTTACCCACCACAGAAGTCAAACTTACTGGCCTATAGTTTCCAGGTTCACCTCTACACCTCTTTTTAAAAAATTGGCAGTACATTTGCCACCACTGATTCTGGCAGTACATTTGCCACCAATCCTGTGGAACAGACCCAGTCATTACTAATCCTTAAATATTAGATACAGGTGTATCTAATGCTTAATTCCCTCAGCACTCGGGGGTGTATTCCATCCGGACCGGGCGATTTCTCTATTTTAGGGTTTTCAAGGCCGAACTGCACTTCTTCCTGGGTTAAACAGGTGACATTTAATTGAGAGTTAACATTACCCCTAATCGTGTTGCTGGTCATTGGATTTTCTTGTGCAAACACTGTAGAGAAGGCATTAAATACTTGTGCTTTTTCCTCCTCCATTACACCCAGATTATTTGTATAAGGAAAAATAAATTTGTACCCTGTTAGCCAGTGGATATGAAAAATAAAAATTTTTGAGGAGTCTTCAGTAGTTGATACCTTTATTAATGGCTAACTAAAAAATGATAACATATTGCGAGCTTTCGGGATAACTACCAGCCTGATGAAGGGATCGTTTTAGTTTCCCGAAAGCTCGCAATATGTTATCATTTTTTAGTTAGCCATTAATAAAGTTATCAACTACTGAAGACTCCTCAAAAAATGTTATTTTTCATACCGAGATTATTTTTGAGAGTGCCTACATTGTCAGTTTTTATTATTTATGTAATTGAAGAATAATTTCGGATTATTTTTACTTTCCTTGGCAATTTTTCTCTCAGCCTCAATCTTCGCCTCCTTTATTTGTCTTTTGTACATTTTATTTTTTTCCTTATAGTTTTTTAATGCTGTGCCGCTACTCTCTTGTTTTAGTACTTTAAATGCTTCCTTTTTATCCCTCATTGCATTCTGTACCGTTTTAGTTACCCATATTGATTTTCTATGATTTCTGGCCAGCTTATTCCCATAGGATATGTGTTTTCTAGTGCTCCTATTTAGAATGCTTTTGAACATGTCCCATTTAGTTTGTGCTCCTGTCGCTTGAAGGACATTGTCCCAGTTTATGCTGCTAAGCTCCTCTCTCAGCTGGTTAAAATTGGCCTTCTTGAAGTTTAGTGTTTTTGTACCCCCTCTACTGAACATCTTCTTAATGTGTACAAGAAAACTTATTATGTTATGGTCACTATTACCCAGATGTCCCCCAACCTCCACTTTTGACAGTGTGTCAGGTTCATTTGTTAAAATTAGGTCTAAAATTGCCTCACCTCTTGTTGGATCCTGCACTAGTTGTGATAGGTAATTATCTTTTATTACTGACAAGAACTTGTTCCCTTTGTTGGATCTGCAAGTTTCTGCCTCCCAGTTGATATCTGGGTAGTTGAAATACCCAATAATAATGACTTTATACTTGGAGATAGGAGTATCTGGTTAATAATTACATTCAATAATGGAGCTTCACAGGCAAGAGAAATTCTCCATCATTGGGGGATTTTGTGCATAGACCCTGATTTTTAGGAGGTAGGGGGAATAAACCATAAATTACGTTTAAGAAGGGTAGATCTTTAAAAGATCGATTACAGCGGAGTCATTTTGTTCCTCCCAGGGACACTTCTTTCCAAATCAAACATTTCATTTCGATCACAGGGGGTCATTTATAAAGTGACCTGTGAGTGTAATCTTGAGTACACTGGCAAGACTAACAAGGAGTTGAGGAGGAGGGTGGGAGAACATTTGAGTGATCTTTGGAATCAGCATGACACACCAATAGCGAAACAAATTAATGCTTGTCATGGGGGGATGTGGGTTGTCTACACTTCATGGGGAGTGACATTGTAAAACCACCGGTTAAAGATGGAGATTGGAAGAGACTCACTCTTCAGTGAGAGTTTGAATGGATCTTTAAATTGGGGGCTGAATCACCTAACGGACTTCTGCTGTTTCATCTAGCCGTTTTTTTGTCCAGTTTTTTGTCCTGTTCATTTGACTTATGAGCATACTGTTCTAGTTAAATAGCTATGGGACAGGGATGCCAAGGTTGATATATTTAACTGATGTGTGCATCTCTGTTAGTTATTTTCCCCTTGGAGTTATGCTGCAGAGCAGTTTAACAATGTGCCAATAGTGGAGGGAGTGGCTTTAGTTTCTCCTCCCTTTGGCAGTTTCGTTATACTCGTAGTGGCGGAGCGGTTCACACATGCACGCTGCTTGATTTTGAGATTTGCCACAGCGCACATGCATGGGCCAACGGCGATGATTGCGTGCAGTTCTATCTTAGCTTTTCTCTATTGTGCATGCGCAAGATACCAGTGATCTCATGTTACTTACTGCTGGCGGTCTCGCATATCGGCCTGCAGGTGTGACGCTTGTGTCCCAGGCATCATCGGTGGGCAAGAATATGGCGCTGTCACCTACTACAGGTGAGCTGTTTCTCCCTGAGAAAGCTTTAACTTTTGTTGTTGTTTTTTTTGTTTTCTTTTAATAGGACCTCCCTATTCACCACTGTGTTTGGGATTTATGTTTTTTTTTTTTATTGCATTCTTTCAGAAAACGGTAGCTAAGTCACTTGATGATTGGTGCTAATTAGAGTTGAGCGAGTACTGTTCAGATCAGCCGATCCGAACAGCACGCACACATTGAAATGAATGGAAGCACCTGGTGCTTCCGGTTTGACAGCAGCCGGCCGCTTAACCCGCCGCGTGCCGGCTGCATGCATTGATTTCAATGCGTGTGTGCTGTTCGGATCGGCTGATCCGAACAGTACTCGCTCGACTCTAGTGCTAATGCATCATGAAACGCATAGGAACTGGTAGGGACAATATTTTTTGTTGAGGGTTCATCTTGGGACTGCCCTTGTCAGGGCAGGAGAAACTGTGGGAAATTCAGGGACAGTACCCTAGGGTGAACTCAGTGACTGGGACCCTTTACTCTGCATACCATCGCATCCATGTGACCACGGCTTGGGTAAGATCTGACCAATTTTTCTATTCATGCTAATTTGGGTTTAATACGCATTTAAATATGTGAATTTATTGCAGAATGATCACCTAGACAGTTTGATAACATTTTAACATCAAATAACCTTGTTGAAAATAAGAATTAAGCAAAAGTCTTTTGAAATAAAAAGACTTTATTTACTAAGATATATATATATATATATATATATATACAGTCCTATGAAAAAGTTTGGGCACCCCTATTAATCTTAATCATTTTTAGTTCTAAATATTTTGGTGTTTGCAGCAGCCATTTCAGTTTGATATATCTAATAACTGATGGACACAGTAATATTTCAGGATTGAAATGAGATTTATTGTACTAACAGAAAATGTGCAATATGCAGTAAAACAAAATTTGACCAGTGCAAAAGTATGGGCACCTCAACAGAGAAGTGACATTAATATTTAGTAGATCCTCCTTTTGCAAAGATAACAGCCTCTAGTCGCTTCCTGTAGCTTTTAATCAGTTCCTGGATGAAGGTATTTTGGACCATTCCTCTTTACAAAACAATTCAGGTTCAGTTAAGTTTAATGGTCGCCGAGCATGGACAGCCCGCTCTCAAATGATCTGAAAACAAAGATTGGTCAACATAGTTGTTCAGGGGAAGGATACAAAAAGTTGTCTGAGAGATTTAACCTGTCAGTTTCCACTGTGAGGAACATAGTAAGGAAATGGAAGACTACAGGGACAGTTCTTGTTAAGCCCAAAAGTGGCAGGCCAAGAAAATATCAGAAAGGCAGAGAAGAAGAATGGTGAGAACAGTCAAGGACAACCCACAGACCACCTCCAAAGAGCTGCAGCATCATCTTGCTGCAGATGGTGTCACTGTGCATCGGTCAACAATACAGCGCACTTTGCACAAGGAGAGGCTGTATGGGAGAGTGATGAGAAGGAAGCTGTTTCTGCAAGCATGCCACAAACAGAGTCGCCTGAGGTATGCAAAAGCACATTTGGACAAGCCAGTTCATTTTGGAAGAAGGTCTTGTGGACTGATGAAGCAAAGATTGAGTTGTTTGGTCATACAAAAAGGCGTTATGCATAGCGTCCAAAAAAAACAGCATTGCAAGAAAAACACTTGCTACCCACTGTAAAATTTGGTGGAGGTTCCATCATGCTTTGGGGCTGTGTGGCCAATGCCGACACCGGGAATCTTGTTAAAGTTGAGGGTCGCATGGATTCCACTCAGTATCAGCAGATTCTTGAGAATAATGTTCAAGAATCAGTGACGAAGTTGAAGTTACACCGGGATATTTCAGCAAGACAATGATCCAAAACACCGCTCTAAATCGACTCAGGCATTCATGCAGAGGAACAATTACAATGTTCTGGAATGGCCATCCCAGTCCCCAGATCTGAATATCATTGAACATCTGTGGGATGATTTGAAGCGGGTTGTCCATGCTCAGCCATCATCAAACTTAACTGAACTTGAATTGTTTTGTATAGAGGAATGGTCCAAAATACCTTCATCCAGGATCCAGGAACTGATTAAAAGCTACAGGAAGCGACTAGAGGCTGTTATCTTTGCAAAAGGAGGATCTACTAAATATTAATGTCACTTTTCTGTTGAGGTGCCCATACTTTTGCACCGGTCAAATTTTGGTTTAATGCATATTGCACATTTTCTGTTAGTACAATAAACCTCATTTCAATCCTGAAATATTACTGTGTCCATCAGTTATTAGATATATCAAATTGAAATGGCTGCTGCAAACACCAAAATATTTAGAACTAAAAATGATTAAGATTAATAGGGGTGCCCAAACTTTTTCATAGGACTGTATATATATATATATATATATACACACACACACACACACACACATATATTTACACAGATGAATTTGATTTGAGTCACCAGCAGCCATGGAAAAGTTTTAGTTTGATACTTAATCTGAGTCTGGCTGTTAGTGTAAAAAAAAACAAAAAAATTAAATATAGAAAAATACTTCAAAATACAGTCCCTGACAAAAGTTCTGAAGCTTAACCATGTTGTGGAATCCAAAGCTTATAAACTGACTTTAAAGTCATCCATTTGTTTTAGAAATGACTCACAAGAAAGCTGAAACCCTCCAAAATGTTTTTTTTTTTTTTTTTTAAAGAAAATAAATTAGCTTCACTGCTGAAATATTGATCACGGAACACGGAAAGGTCAGATTTTGGCAAGACAAAAGTTTTGTCACCCACATAAAGTAAAGTGAAAATCAAACCAATAATTCAAATACAAATATATGTTTCATAACATTGGTGAATGAAGTTGTGGTGCTATTAGAGCCATATTTAATATTTTGTGTGACTTCCATGAACTTGAAGAACTGCAACCATGCGTTTCGACAATGATTCATACAATTTATTGATGAAGTCATCAGGAATATCGAAGAATGCAGTCTTACAGTCTCCTAGAGTTCATCAAGATTCTTTGGTTTTGTCTGCCAAGCTTCCTCTTTCATCCTACCCCAAACATGCTCAATGATGTTCATGTCTGGTGACTGGGCTGACCAGTCCTGGAGCACCTTCATCTTCATGTAGAGATGGATGTACGAGATGGAGCACCATCCTGCTGCAAAATGTGACCCCTTTTATGATTGGGAATGTAAGAGGAAGCTAATACTTCTTGATACTTTAGGCTATTGATATTGCCTTCCACCTTGCAAATGTTTTGCACACCCCAATACTGAATGTAACACAGGACCCTGATATTTCCACCACCAAACTTAACTGTTTTCTAGGTGCATCATGGATCCATATGGGCTCCAGTAGGTCTCCTGGAGTATTTGCGGTGGCTGTGGTGTAATTCAACTGAAGATTCATTTGAGCAATCCACCTTCTGCCACTTTTCCAACGTCCTTCCGTTTAGCAGGCTGTGGGCATTGGCAAATGCCACACGGTTTTTTAATTGCCTTTTGTTTAGTGCTGGCTTCTGGGCACAGATTTGACCATGGAGACCATTTCAAGGCAGAGTCCTACAAACTTTCCTAGTTGACACAGGGACTTGAGGTGACCAGGCCTGTTGGAGCTCTGCTGCAGTGGAAGAGGGGCTGGCTTTGATTTTCTAACCAGCAAACGTTCCTCCTGAGCAGTTGTCTTGTGGGGTCTCCCGGACCTGGGCTTGTCAAAAACATCTCCAGTCTGCGCAAATCTTTTTTAAATTCTTTGTACTTGATGCTGAGACACATTAAAGTTGCCAGCCACCTCTGCAGTGGATCTGGTCTTCAGCCTCTTAATAATCAAGGCTTTGGTCGCAGGGTTGATTTTTGGCATGTTGTCAGAAGTGAAGTTGCAGTTCAAATGAAGATCTGGGGTGCTGGAGTTCTTTTTATATGCACCCACTAATTAACCGATCAATTAGTGAGCACAGGCGAGACTGTAAACTAGGATTGGGGGCATTATATATGACAAGGCGACAAAACTTTTGTTTTGCAAAAATCTGACCTTTCTGTGTTCATTAAATGTTCAATATTTCATCAGTGAAGCCAATTTATTTTCTTTAAAAAAAAAAAAAAAACATTTGGGAGGGTTTCAGCTTTCATATGAGTCATTTCTAAAACCAATAGATGATTTTAAAGTCAGGTTATAAGCTTTTGATTCCACAACATGGATAAGTGACCCTTATCCCTGTTAGGGACTGTAGAAGTCTTCTCTGCGCCACAGTTCGGTAGATATTCCCGGTTTTCTTTGGTATGCAAGTGAGTTTTCTTGCAGCAGTTAGGGGCGTTCTCCTGCACTCAAACAGGACTGGGGGAATCCCCTGTGCTGCTTGAAAACTCTCCAGTACCAGGGGGGGGCCATACGGTGGCTCAGTGGTTAGCACTGCAGCCTTGCAGCGCTGGAGTCCTGGTGTTCAAATCCCGCCAAGGGCAAAAAAAAATCTGCAAGGAGTTTGTATGTTCTCCCTGTGTTTGCATGGATTTCCATCCCATATTCCAAAAAGACATACTGATAGGGAAAAAAAATGTACATTGTGAACCCCATGTGGGGCTCACAATCTATATTAAAAAAAGAAAGAAAGAAAACTCTCCAGTACCGCCTCATGTCTGGGATTTAGTAGACCAGCTCCAGAAGACATTGCAAAGGATATGGCAGAGAGGCATGTCAGAAGATGAGGCAACGCTGGAGTTTTCAAACAGCACAGGGGACATCCTCATTGTCGTTTGAACATAGGGAAACGCCCCCAGTGCTGCGAGAAAACTCATTTGCATACCAAAGAAAACTGGGAATATCTACTGAATGATATAATACGCGCGTATCACATTGAAAGCAATAGGTAAAAAAGCTTCAAACTAACCAAAGCGACAAACTGACCAATTGAAAGTAAATAATCTAAGGTAATGCACCCATAAGTCAACCAAAACAAAAATGTGCACTAAAAATTGACTTTTAATAATTTGATTAAAAGCTCATTACCATGAGATAAAGTGATAAAAATTGATAGGGATAATACAATGTGTGGTTTACCCCTGAACTGTAGCACAGAGTGAGTGTCCAGTTATGACTTCAGCTCACTGGCAATTTCCCTCACTGTTTAGACTTAGTTTTTACTACTATTAAACAGCCCTTCATTCGGGAGAAGCCCACTGGTTGTCTTGAGCAACCCAGATCAAACACACACCTAATACTGAGCCCGCATTAAATGGACCCAGCAATGAAACAGTCAGTTTATAGCCAGGATAATGGTTCACTGGCTAGAGATTCACACACACATTCACACTAATAACACACTTGGCCACCAGTAAGCCGCCTGACACGGTTCACTGGTAAAGGTGCTGGCTCATCAGAGGCAACTTCACTACTCCTATGGCCTAACCAGTGTCCCCAATATCAAGGATTAACACCGGGCTAACAAATAAGCTCTATGTGTCCTGAGCACACTGCCGGCTGTGATATACAGCCGCCGTAACATGTGTCAAAATGAGTGGCGCGTTGCTCCATGGGAACGGAGCTTAAGGGTTGGTGCCCGTGATGTCCAGTCATGATGGATTTAACCTTTTACAATTTGACACAAATGCCCTCAAGGTAGCCAACCTTTATTTTATCATAGACTTCACGAACAATCCATCTCCCCTTGCCTTTTAGGATTACTAGACTTGCTCTTTTAGTATCCTTCGGCTCTGTATTACCATATTTTTCGGACTATAAGACGCACTTTTTTCCCCCCGAAATTTTGGGGGAAAAGAAGGGTGTGTCTTATAGTCCGAATGTGGCCATCCGGCATCCGATGTAATAGAAAGGCGGATGCCGGGGAGGGTTGCAGGCCAGCTCCTGAGTGGCGATATCGCAGGAGCCGACCTGTTCGGGTGACAGCCAGGAGCCTACTGAAGGCTCCCAGGCCTGTCATTGCTATATTACTATTGCGGCTGGTCCATGACCAGCTGTAATAGTAATGTACAGAATGTCCCACAGACGGCAATACAATTGTATTGCCGTCTATGGGACTTGCAATCAAATGACTGCAGGTTCAAGCCCCCCCAGCTTTAAAAAGATATAATAAAAAAAATGAAATAAATAAAAGTTCTAAATCACCTCCTTCCCTAGAATACATATAAAAGTAGAAAATCATATGTCAAACACATACACATTAGGTATCCCTGTGTCCGAAAATGCCCGGTCTACTAATAGTTTTCCTGTACGGTGAACATCAAAATCAAAAGTGCCAAACCGCCGGGTTTTTTTTTTTCTTCAATAAAAGGTGATCTAAGCAATAGACATTCCACAAAATGGTATAACTAAAAAGTACATCTGGCCCCGCAAAAAAAACGCTCTATGCGTCCCCGTACAGCTGCAGTGTCACTTGTCAATGTGGCCTTGCAGCTGATGCAAAACTACAACTCCCGTATATTAAATATTTTACCATTTTTTGCTTCAAATTTTTTCCCCCCTATTTTCCTCCTCTAAAATCTAGGTATGTCTTATAGTCCAGTGCGTCTTATAGTCCGAAAAATACGGTAGTTCTTGCCACAGTGTTTTGACATGCAACATTTTGATTGTGTGAGAACTGCAAGTTTGGTACATGTTTCCATTCCATCAATGCCAAAATGGATCCTTTTCATACATTTTGTTACCAAACTGTGGAAGTTTTCCAGTTGACCTGTATGACAATTGTGTATGAGGTGTGGTATTTAATTTTGCAACTGCTTACCATTAACAATTTTCATTACATTTTGATATGGAGAGGTTTCCTTTCTGAGTCAAAAAATGTCTTTTTTGGATCATCCAGTGTGCTGTGTGAACATTTTGTATATAAATTTCCTTCCCACTCATGGTTATCCAAAATGTGCTCTAATAAGGATAGCCACTTAACTTGAATGCGTTCAAGGTTTATGCTCACATTTTGTCAACCCCGGGTGTAATTACCTGGCATAGCTTCAGTCGGTTGGCAGCTGTTAATTTTTTATTTAGTGATTTCACAAAGTGCTACATATCAAATTGTTGATTGATGCAGTTATTAGCAGTACACTTTTTTCTTTTATGGATCTCATGTCAGTCTGAAGGAAATATTTTAAATCCAGTTTCCAAACAACGATCTATAACTACGCCAAAGCTATATTTTTCCATGGCTGTAGACAATGAACACTGAGTGCGTTGAACAACTTCAAAATCAAGAATTTTGTCGGTAACTGTATAGACACAATATTTTGCACTATGACCTGGACTAACACACTATTCATCACCAATAACACACACTTTTTGGAATTATTCAGTCTTCACATTTTCTTTTTCACAATACCAAGCCAGATTTACTACTGGGAATAGAAACTGTGACTGATATCGGTAATATGTGGCCTGTGATATGCTTATCTACCCAAGGATATAAAAAAAAAATTCCTTGATTTTTTTTCAAAGTTTAGACTACTAAATAATATGAGAGGAGATTACCAGCATGATAACTGTTAATTTTAGGTTGTGTTTCTATTACAAGAAATGTGTGTCCATTCCAACATCTACCGGCGATTTTACATGAAGAACCGTCAAAAGTTTTGCAGAATGTCCTGACAGTAGAAGGACAACCAGAAGCATGTTGGCATTTCACTTTTAATACTAGTAAATTCAAACAGCTTTAAAAAATTAAAACATTTTTTTTTTTTTTTATCTTGAACCATTTGGAGTTCAGACGGAGCCAATTCTGGCTCTTCAACACTGATATTTTGGAAGTTATCAGTCAAGTCAAACATATCCACACTTATTCTCTGGTACAAAACTACTATCGTTCTTCGATGTGCATTCCAATCCTTCTTCCTCCACAGATTTATTTGTGTTAGTCAGATTCATTTTTTATAGGTGGTAAAGAGCCAACTGGATTGATAATTTTAGTTTCTGGATCTCTTAATAATAGAGTACGTACAGCTTGGCATTTTGTGAGCGAAGATACGGCATCCTGTAGAATTAATCTGTGGTTGTTTTTATGTTGGTCTATTTGTGTAGAGACCACTGGTACGCTCTCACTTTGACACAGAGCCTGACTGTTAAGTGATTCATCTTCTTGAAGCTCAACTTCTGTTGCGTACAATATAATAGAATTAGAGATAGTAAAATCTGTTTGTGTACCAATTGTACAAGATCTGGAATCACATGTTTCCTCAATTTCTTCCGTTTTAAATTCCTCCAAAGCAAATTCTGTAGAGGTTTCAGAAGATTGTGGTCCAATGACAACAACAGATATATCGTCTAAATGGCATTTTCTTCTACGCTTACTTTTCTTCTTCAAGTTCTCATGTATTATACTCTCCCCTTTAACAACCATCGGAAAAATTGAGGGAACAGCATCTGGTCTTAGAACTCGCCCACCTGGAGTGATTAGATAACAGTCACGTGTGAAGTGTGTAGAGCACAAAAAATATCGGCCTTTTTTCTGGCCCTCAGAAATGTTTGATGCCAAAGCATCTATGTTTTCGAATGATTGGCCAGTTTGTTGTAACCAACTTTTGATACGTGCAACATCCTTAGGGAACTTGTGCAACATAATATCAGGGCTTTGTCCCTTTTTACCTGTTCTATTCAGGCAATTGTTGACCAAGCAGCATGGCATTGTTCGGGTATCTAAAAAAAAAAAAAGATATTGAAAAACAATAAATAAATTATGTACTGTACTTTCCAGCGTATAAAACGACCCCCAACTTTTCCAGTTAAAATATAGAATTTGGGATATATCTGACAGCTAACACACCGCTGCTTAACCCTTTGGATGCCGCAGTTAAACATGACCGCAGCATTCAAGGGGTTCTGTGAACCCCTATGTATCTTCTGCAGCCCGGGGTCCAGCCAGTGACAGATACCTGGTTGATCCTGCTGAGATGCAGGAAGTCAGCCTATGCATCTGCATAGGTTGACTTCCTCTATAGACTGCAATACACATGTATTGCAGTCTATAGTACTGAACCAGTGCAAAAAAAAATTAATAGTGTGTGAAATAAATAAAACCCCCAAATTCCCTTTTCCTAAATCAAATGATATATCGTATATACGTGAGTATAAGCCGACCCAAATATAAGCCAAAGCCCCTAATTTTACCACAAAAAATCTGGAAAAAATTGACTCGAGTACAAGCCTAGGTTGGGGGGGGGGGGGGGGGGGGATGGGGAGTTGAAGAAATGCAGCAGCTACTGGAAAATTTCAATTAATTTAGACATTATAATCATGTGCATTACAGCTTAGTTTCTCCATGTGCCTCATAGTAATAGAAGTTAACCCCATCATGTCTCTCACACTAACCCCCTGTGTGCCTCATATAAGAGTTACTGATACGTGGGACATATGAAAGTAATAATTAGGTATCTTCATAATTAAGGTCCTTTATTAGTACCCCCATGTGCCTCAAATATTAGTAACTCTTATGTGAGGTACACAGGGGGTTAATGTGAGGGACATGGAGTTACTGAAACTAAATTAACCCCTTTACGCTAAATCACCACCATGTACCCATACAACAGGTTAAGATAAGATAATCATTTAATAGTCCCACAGTGGGGAAATTCAGTATGTTACAGCAGCATAGTAATACAGGTACAGGATAATACACAGTAATATATTACGGAAGTAGACACACATAAGGTGAGAAGAGAAGATATACTAGGAGTCCATAGCAGCTAAGAAACAGAAGAAGAAAGGAAGACTTCATAATCATAATCATTAGTTTTCTGTACGGAGTGATCTTCGCTTGGTCTGATGTAGATTATACAGCCTGATCGCGGTTGGAAGGAAGGACCTGCGTTAGCGCTCCTTCTCACACTTGGGGTGAAGCAGATGGTCACTTACAGTGCTGCTAAGTGCCATCAAGGTCTCATACATGGGGTGGGATTTGTTCTCCCTGCACGGAGCTCACCACGGACAGTGTCCTTTTGTCACCAACCACCTGTACTGGGTCCAAGGGGCTCCCCAGGAGAGAGCTGGCCCTTCTGATCAGCCTATCAACTCTATTTCTGTCCCCGGTTGATATACTGCTCCCCCAGCAGGCCACACCGAAAAAGATGGCTGAAGCAACTACAGAGTTGAAAAAGGCCCTAAGAAGTGGCCCCTGGACTATGAAGGCCCTCAGCCTCCTGAGCAGGTAGAGTCTGCTGTGACCCTTTCTGTGCAGCACATCCATGTGATCAGCTCAGTCCAGCTTATTATTGAGGAACACACCCAGATACTTATAGGTCCTGACTATCTCAATGCATGTCCCTTGGATCTCCACGGGGGTCGGAGCACTTCTACGTTTACTAAAGTCCACCACCATCTCCTTGGTCTGTCCAGCATTAATCCTGAGGTGGTTCTGCTGGCACCATTCAACAAAGTCCTGGTTTAAGTCTCTGTATTCCCTATCGTCACCATCAGTGATAAGGCCTACTATAGCAAAGTCATCGGAGTACTTCTGTAAGCAACAGCTGGATGAGTTGTGCCTAAAGTCAGCAGTGTACAGTGTGAAGAGAAATGGGGCAAGAACAGTACCTTGTGGTGCCCCCGTACTACAGATCACAGTGTCAGACACACAGTCCCGGGCTCTCTCATACCGAGGGCGGCCACATATGTGGTATTTCCGCGTTCATGAGCAATTGTTTAACAAATTGTGAGGTGCTTTTTCTCGTTTAACCCCTTATGAAAATGAAAACTTTGGGGATAAAGGGACATTTCAGTAATTTTGCGCTTACACATCCCAAGGTTAGTCAAATCGGTGAAACTGCTATAGGGTCAAAAGGCTCACTCTATCCCTTCATAAATTCTGGGATGGGTGTAGTTTCCAAAATGGGGTCACTTTTGGGGGGTTTCCATTGTTTTGGTACTCTAGAGGCTCTGCAAATGAGACATGGCACCTAAAACTATTCCAGCCAATTCTGCTTTTCAAATGTCAAGTGTTGCTCCTTCCCTTCCATGCCTTGTGCCAAAAAATCATTACTGTAGCACTAAAGGACCTCCCGACCTCCCACTTCATTTAATTTATGCAGGTCCTGTGCTCTGTGCCTCATTTTCAAATGCATTGGTTAAGGAACCGATTGGGGCCCCTGACCAAGGCATTTGTATTAACAAAATGAGGATTAATAGTTGAGGCTCGGGGTCCACCGGTTCGCTAGTCTGACCCTGTAATTGGACCCTGGCTCAAGTATAAGCAGAGGGGGGCTTATACTCTATGTTTATGGTGAAACTTTCTCTCCTCCAGACGTAGTGGATGTCCCCTTGTAACTGTTACTGGCCTAGGAGTAAAAAGATCCTTAGAAAGTTCTCTGTATTGTCCCTTCATGTATTTGTACATTGTTATTAGATCTCCCCATAGACATCTCTTTTCTAAACTGAATAAACCCAAGTTTGTTAATCTATCGCTGTACTCCAATCCACCCATTCCCCTAATAATTTTGGTTGCCCGACTTTGCACTTTTTCAAGTTCACTTATGCCTTTCTTGTATATCGGGGCCCAAAATTGCGCACAATATTCCAAGTGTGGCTGTACCATTGATTTGTATAGAGGCATAACTGTTCTTGTCATGAGAATCTATACCTCTTTTGATGTATCCCATAATTTTATGGGGCGTGGACCATCTTAATGGGATAATGGCCTCTCTTGTACCGTCTTGGACGTATCTCCAGTGATTGCCTGCCCCCCCCCATTTTGATGAGTCCTGCCTGTGGAGATCAAAGTTATTCTCTCTTCTCTTCTGTCTCCGAGTCCTGGACTTGATGGTTTTGTCCTTCCAGAATCTCCCTTTGGCTCAGCCATCCCCGAGCCCTTGTAGTGGGTTCTTGGCTGCTAGGACTAATCTGTGTCCAGCTTCTACCTTTGTTCTACCCTTCTCGGGTTTGCCTGGAGCTTCTTGGCTCGCCTCTCTGGAGTTTTTTCTAGAGAATTCTCTCTTCCTCCTTTCGCAGGTTTTCCCCCAATCGCCAGTCTTCTGACTGGGGAGCGGTCCTTCTGTGCCTTGACAGTTCAGGGCCTGTGGTCCAAAGTGGATGTACTACTCCAGAACTTCCTCTGATCCTGGGGGGGCATCTTACTGACCCTGTCTCATTGGTGCTCTCTCCTCCTACGAGTATCTGGTCAGAGCCCAGGCCAGCTTTTCACATCCTAGCCGAAGAAACCTTCCCAGGCGGGTGGCCGCTCCATCTGTAGATCATCCTCTGGCTTGCCTCAGGTGGGGCATGTCGACCTCTCGCCTCCCTCCTGAGTCACAATTTTCTTTGCCTTGAGGCCAGGTCCCTGGGCCCACCGCCGTTGCCACTTTGGTGATTCTCTGGTCATACTTCCTTCTGTACCTCTTCCTTACTCTTCTTCAGGATCAAGAGCTTGACCTGAGGGGGTTCCAGCCATCCTGGTGACTCTGGGTTGGCCCTGCTGGGCTTGGTACCCGGATCTCATGTTACTGGCCTGCTGCCTCGGGGTCATGTTTGATGCAGACCTTTCCTTCACCCCTCATATTGAATCACTCGCACGTTCATGTCACCACCTCAAAAACATCTCCAGAATATACCCTTTCCTTACCAGAGATACACTAAAGACACTTATTGTCTCTCTGATTCATTCTCGCCTTGACTACTGTAACTCCTTACTAATCGGTCTTCCCCTCACTAAACTCTCCCCTCTACAATCTATTCTGAATGCAGCGGCCAGGCTCATCTATCAGGCTAGACGCTACAGCGATGCCTCTGGTCTGTGCCAGTCACTACATTGGCTGCCTATTCATTATAGAATAAAATATAAAGTTATCACACTCATCCACAAAGCTCTCCATAATGCCGCCCCTCCCTACATTTCCTCCCTCATCTCTGTCTACCGCCCAACCCGTGCTCTCCGCTCACTCAATGACCTAACACTTACATCCTCTATTATCAGAACCTCCCACGCTCGTATACAAGACTTCTCCCGAGCTACGCCACTTCTCTGGAATGCTCTACCCCGGACAATCAGATTAACTCCCAATTTCTACAGTTTCAAACGCAAACTAAAGACGCATCTTTTCAGACAGGCCTATCACAATGTCTAACATAAACCCTTAACCCTCCTCTGTCTCCACTCCCACACTTCCCCACATGATATGATGTCATCTAAGGATAACTTTATCTGTCCAAGCTCCATCCACGTTACAGGACACGACTGTCAACTGCTCATAAAGTCTTATGTTTATGCAATGACAGTCACCTCTATTACAAAAGTGTCTGACCTCTGCATAAGCAATGCCGCAACTGCTACCTCTTGTGTCACCCCCTCTACCTTATAGATTGTAAGCTCTGGCGAGCAGGGCCCTCAGTCCCATTGTGTGAAATGATTTTCTTTGTAATGTATCTTTCTGTCTGGATTTGAACCCTACAAATTGTACAGCGCTGCGGAATATGTTGGCGCTATATAAATAAAATTTACTATTAAATTATTATTATTATTACTGCTGGCATTCAATCCTTGCCTTTTTCTCTGTGTTTGACCTTCTGTCTCAAGACAGTTTTTTCCTCTCCGCCTTGCCTCAGCTGCATTTTATGGCAGCTTGTAAAGCCAGGGTTCTGAAATGTCTTCGGGGGGTCTTCGTAACTTGTTGTCAACACCATGCATTAGGCCTGTGATCCACGGTCAGCCAGGTTCTCGTCTGCTCATGGACGTCTTGGGCCTGCTCCTGTGAGAGTACTTTTTGTCATCCACTTTCCTTTTCCCAGGTTCCTTTTTTTTTTTTTTTTGATTCTTCACAAGGACAAGGGTGTCCTTCGTCCTCCACCGTCTTTTCTTACTAAGGTGGTGACTTTTCACATCAATGAGGACATTGTCTTGCCGTCCTTTTGTCCTAATCCCAAGCATCCTTGTGAACGTTTCCTTCACTGTCTGGATGTTGTCCAGGCAGTCTGGGTCTACTTAGCTCTCACGGACCCTTTTCAACGCTCCAATGCTCTGTTTATTCTTCCAAAAGACTCCAGGAAGGGCTTGCCTGCGTCCAAAGTTTCCATCTTCAGATGGATTTAGTCTCTCATTAAGGAAGCCTATCAGCTTAGGGGTAAGGATCTGCCCCTCCGTGTGACAGCTCACTCTACCAGGGCTGTTGGTGCCTCCTTGGCTGTTCAGCATCAGGTATCTGTTTCCCAGGTCTGCAAGGCTGCCACCTGGGCTTCTGTGCACACTCACAAAATTTTCCAGAACCTTTCTGTATCTTCTGCCGATGCCATCTTGGGTGGTAAAGTTCTGCAGGCGGCAGTGCGCATGGCTGTTTTTCCCTCCCTTTGGGACTACTTTTGGACATCCCAAGGTGCTGTGTGCCCCCGTGAAATATGCAAGAAAAAGGGATTTTTGTACTCACCGTAAAATCCTTTTCTAGTTTCACTGGGGGACAGTTCCCACCCTTTATTTTTTTTCTGCAGAGGGTTATTTATTTGTTTCTTCACCAGTTTAGCACTTATTGTTGATTGTTTGTTCCATATTCTTTTTTTGGACTCTTTCCTACTGCTGTGGTACAAAACTGCCTTATTGCATCTGTGAGAGGGTATAGGGTGGCAAGCCGACAGTCTCGTTTGCCTAGTGTTCGCCTCCTAGTGGCCAGGTCTATACCCAAGGTGCTGTCCCCCAGTGAAACGAGAAAAGGATTTAACAGTAAGTACAAAAATTCCTTTTTTCAATTTGTACATTAATTTTCAGGAAGCATTCTTAAAGGGATCCCATCATGCAGACACAGAAAGGCTATTCGTCTCCTACCTTTCGTTGTCTTCTCTTCGCTTGAAATCCCAGTTTTCGTCGGGCCCGAGGACCGCTAGCAGAGCCAACTTGCGCATACATTGAATTTTGACCCCCCCTCCCCCCCACACACACACGCCGGAAGAAGACGCATGATGAAGCTGTTGCTGAAGACGATGGAGGTGGTGCTGGAGAGTTCTCTCGCACCATTGGGGACACCTCCAGTGCTGTTTGATCGCTGGGGCCCGCCCCCCAGTGCTGCTAGTGAACTCATTTGCATACCGACAAAAAAAAAAACGGGTTTTCAAGTGAACGGTGGCGCGGAGAAGACATCGAAAGGTAGTAGAAGAATAGCCTTTCTTAAGGCTATTCCTACGTTTGAGCGAGAAAAAAAAAAAAAAAAAAATTTAGTTTGAATGACAGGACCCCTTTAATCAAATTTGGGAAAAGGCTGCTGGGTCAAAATGCTCACTATACTTCTTGACAAATTCTGTGAGGGGTGTAGATTCCAAAATGGGGTCACTTTTTTTTTTTTTTTGGGGGGGGGGGGGGGAGTGTGGGGGGGTTCCTTTGTACTGGAACATCAGAGGCTCTGCAAATGAGACAGGGTACCAAAAAAAATATTCCAACAAAATCTGCTTTTCAAACACCCAGTGTCGCTCCTTCCCTTTCTTTTTTTTTATTAAATGTACATAGAGCTCACAATGTACATTTTTCCCTATCAGTATGTCTCTTTTGGAATATGGGATGGAAATCCATGCAAACACGGGGAGGACATACAAACTCCTTGCAGATGTTTTTTTGCCCTTGGCAGGATTTGAACACCAGGACTCCAGTGCTGCAAGGCTGCAGTGCTAACCACTGAGCCACCGTGTGGCCCCGCTCCTTCCCTTCCATGCACTGCAGTTTACACCCACATGTGGGGTATTTCGGTGCTTGAGAGAAATTGCATAAAAAACTGTGAGCTGCATTTTGTCCTTTAACCTTTTGAGATTATGTTAATTTTAGGGCTAAATGAATGAGTTATTGAAAAAAAAAAAAAAAAGCCTAAATGTCTGCTTTTCAAACAGTCATATCACACAAATCCTACTAATACTATAAATGTGAAAGTTTGTGTGTTTGGATGTTTGTTCCTCAATAAAGCAAAAACCGCTGAATGGATTTGAATGAAATTTGGCACATAGTTTGTAACCTCAATTAAAACATAGGCTACTTTTTATCCTGGTAAATGACATGGCTTCACAACTGATATGATATATTAGGTTGGTCTTACACAACCGTATTGATTTTACGGACCACAAGTTGCTGATCAGCAACATAAACAACGCAGACGCCCGTGTCCTGCCGCACCCGCCCATAGAGTTCTATGGGCGAGTCTGTGCAGTGCCGTGAATTCACGGACTTTGTGGACCTCCTCTATTCAGTGTGGAGGCCTGGCACACAACGGATAAAATAATCCGGTGGTGTAAGAGGCCGCACTGAATATAAAGGTGTCCGCAAATGAAAACCCTCAATTGCGGACTGACACTACGGTCGTGTAAGACCAGCCTTAGGGAGCCTTCACACGGAGTAAACACTCTGCTCAATCTGAACGTAAACTCGTTCAGAGTTAGCGGCGTTAAAACAGATCCCATTGAAATCAATGGGAGGCTTTTTTTACCTATTGCTTGACATCTGCCGAAACTCCGGAGCAGGCGGATCATCAACGCCAACAACACGCTCATTATATGGTGTCCCAGCAAGCTGCTGAGATGCCGGAACAGTCACAGGCACGGTGTGAGGAATGAGTTTAGCGGCAGGACAGCTTAAGAGCTGCCGAAATGTCGGAACAGGCAAACCTTCGATGGCTGCAATTTGCTGAATATAGGCAGATCATCGACGCAAACAACATGCAGACGAAGTTGCGGGCAGAGGCTAATACATTAATATCTACCATATCTTTGCTTTATTTTGGCATCATCTTTTAATTGTCATTTAATTTATTTTGGATGTTAGAAGGCTTTAAAGTTGTGAGTGCAATTCGTATCACCGTATTGAAGTCCAAATTAATAAAGTTGTCTTTTCCTTTTAATAAGACAGGCTCAGAGAAACTCACTCCACATACAGCTTGTGTGTGTAAAGTGTGTTCTGTCTTTAATGGTAACAATGAAGTAGTATATAATACATTGCACAGACAAAACAGGTTGGATTTGCATAGTTAGCACAACATGATTGGTGGAGAAGTTGTAACAATAGTCCTGGTGCATGCCTATTGGATAAGAAGCTGGAGAGGACACCCCCCCCCCAGGGCTGAGCGGGGGTTGTGAGCTTCTCTAAACAAAATGGAGTCCACAGCACATGTCTGACCGCATAGTCTCAACAAAATGGTAGTTGTGACCACGTCTGAAATACAAAATGGAGGTTACACAAGCTGACATCCTCCACAAAGTGTAAGGGTGCATTCACACCAAGTATACGCTGAGCTGATTCTGAACATAAAGCACGTTCAGAATCAGCGCGTACAAAGCAGATCCCATTCATTTCTATGGGAGCCGGCATACGAGCGCTCCCCATTGAAATGAATGGGCTGCTTTTTTCCCTATTGGTTTCAATGCGATATGCGCGTATGCTGGCTCCCATTGAAATGAATGGGATCTGCTTTGTACGCGCCGATTCTGAACATGTTTTACGTTCAGAATCAGCTCAGTGTATACTTAGTGTGAATGCACCCTAACAGCGATTTTCCAGATTTAAAAGAAAATTTCCCAAACTACGGTAATTTTTTAGGGTCCATTTTAGTTCTGAAGGGGATTATAAAGACCTATATATTAGAAATCCCCCATAAATCACCCCATTTCAAAACTGCACCCCTCAAATTATTGAAAATAGCATTTGGGAAGTTTGTTAACCCTTTAAGCATTTCACGGACATCAAAACAATAAGGAAGTGAAATTCAGACAATTCTTTTTTTTTTTTTCTAGAATACATTTATTTATTCCTAAAATTAACACATTCACAAAGGCTTAAAGGAGGAAATGCAGATACAATTTTTCCAGAGCACAGAAATATTGCACATGTGGTTGTAAACTGATTTTTGGGTACACAGCAGTGCACTGAAAGGAAGGAGCAACACTGGGAGTATGAAAAGCAGATATTGCTGGAAAAGTTTTCGGTGCCATATCTCATTTGCAGAGCCCCTAGAGCACCAATACAGAGGAAATCCCCCAAAACTGACCCCATTTTGAAAACTACAACCCTGATAGAATTCATCAAGGGGTATAGTGAGTATTTTGACCTTATTGCCTTTTCAAAGATTTTATTAACATTGAAATGTGTAAGTGAAAAATTACTAAAATGTCACTTTATTCCCAAAGTTTTCATTTTCCCAAGGGGTTAAAAAAAGAAAAAGCACCCCACAGGTTATTAAGCAATTTCTCCTAAACAAAGCAATTCCTCATATGGGTACATGAATGGGGCTCAGAATGGAAAGAGCAGTATTTGGCTTTTGGAGGGCAGATTTTGCTGGAATAGTTTTCGGGTGCCATGTCACACTTGCAGAGCCCCTAGAGTAGCAAAACACTGAAATCACTATCAGGCTCCATTCACACAGAGTAACGCCAGGCGTCATTTGTGTGTAATTTGTGTGTCTTTTACGGCCGTCATAAAACGTTTACATAGAGTTCTATAGGAAAAGACATCCGTAATTTACGGCCGTAATGACGGCCGTAAATGACAGCCGTCTTTTCCTATAAAACTCTATGTAAACGTTTTAAAAGTGTAATGGTGTCCAAAACCCAAACCATCTATATCTGTACTCCAAAAACCAAAATCGTCCTCCTTCACTTCTGTGCCCAAGTAGTAGTTTATAACTAAATATGAAATTAAGCACATTATCCTGGGTACACCAGTGTAATACATGTTGGCATAAACTGCAGTTTGGGCACACAGCAGAGTGCAGAAGGGAAGGAACGCTATGTGGTTTTTGAAGTGTATATTTAGATGTTTGGTATCTGGAACCATATCATGTTTGCAGAACCTCTAAAGTACCAGTAAAGTGGAATCCCGAAAGGAGTGACCCCATTTTGAAAACTGCACCCCTTAAAGAATTTATCAGGGGGTGTAGTGAGTATTAGTATCCCAGGTGTGAATGCACAGTGAATAGTGAAGCATGAATATGTAAGCTGTGTGAAGTACATTGGGAACACCAAATTCCCCACTATATCCCCAGTAGCTCCAATGAATGAGGTGGGCCACTTCTGGTGTCTTTTCCTTGTAAACTGTAAATCTGGGGTGTACCCTGATATACGCTCACACAGCTTATACCTTCCCTTCCTGCCACAGCCAGTTGTGTTCTAATGATTTGGCGATTTTGCGGGGGGCTTTGTCGTCAAATTGTTCAAGATATAGATAGAGATATATATATATATATATATATATATATATATATATATATATATATATATATATATTTTTTTTTTTTTTTTCTGGCCAAATGAGGGCTTGTTTTTTGCGGGATGAGATGTATTTTCTGGGTGACTATAACAATCAGAATAAATTTCATTAACTCTTTCTTGGTGGAAAAAAAAAACAAAACATTGTTGGATCAGCACTAGAGACTGCAATACACGTGTACTGCAGTCTATAGGGAAGTCAGCCTATGCAGAGGCATAGGCAGACTTCATCACTTACTAGCAGGATCAACCAGGTATGTGGAGGCTCCAGACCTTAGATGGCAGAACCACTTGGATGACGCGGTCACAGCTAACACCCACTCCAGATGCCATTGGATAGTTTCGTTTTCACTTAGAAACCCCTAAAATGCAGCGGTCACTATTGACCACAGCATCTTAAGGATTAAACAGCGGGGATTGGTGTTATCACTGTCTGTTACAGCAGGAGCCTGGCGGTCAGATATAGTTGGGCTCCTGCGGTGATCGCACAGGCTTTGCTTTTGAGCCCGCTTGATCACCATCATTTACATGCACTTGGGAATGCATTAACTAACCACATTGCACATGTATGTGAAATAGCGTTAAGGGGTTAATATATTAATTGAATTATGGACAATGTATATTACAAAGTATTACCTTACACTCTATTTCAAAGATTGAAGAACAGCAAGTCTAGATGAATGTAAAGATCAATCTAAATTCACTGACTTCTCAATACCGAGTACTTTTCTTTCTTACAAGATTCACTGAAGGGAGAGTCATCCCAAAAACAAGTACCATGAATAAATATAAAACTTCACCTTTATTATTTATAGATAAAAAACAACAAAAAAGGTAAAAACAAATCTCCGGCAAACCAGGCAGTGGAATCACCAGATTTTAAATGGGTGTGCACTAACCTTTGTGCCACATCCCTAGGGGGGTAGGGCCATTATGGGTGAGTCAGTGTAGCTTTAATTCACCTATTCAGCCCTTTCACTCAGTAATCCTACCTCCCTATAACATGCAAAGTATGTCCGGAGTATATTGGAACTGAATTAGGAATAATATCAGCCTCCAAAACCCAATTTATGATGCAAAGAGTAAGAGTATCCACTTCCTCCCTGAGGATACTGGCCTAACGCCACACCAACAGGGAGGGATAGCGGAAAAACTACACCACTGGGTATAGAGGATTCAGTCCATAGCTCCCAGACATACATATAACTACTGCAACTTAACCCAAGATCAATCTAAAATATAAAAATACTAAAATAAAGTATTTTACAAATTTTACAAACAATAGTAGAAAAGGAATACTCAAAATTGTTTTATGATTATATGCAAAAAATAAATAAAATCAATCACCAGTATAACAAAAAAAAAACAAAAAAACCTGAAAGTCTTCAGTAGGTGACACCTTTTTTAATGGCTAACTCATAATGATGACAGAATGTAACGTTTCGAAGCTCCCGGCTTCGAGTTAACCATTAAAAAAAAAAGGTATCACCTACTGAAGACTTTCAGGTTTTTTATTTTTTTATATTTTCTACCCACTGGTTAACACGGTACAAAAACAACATTTTCAGTATAACAAACAATCAAAATTTAGTGAATTTTTAAAGTTCTAATTAGATTATAATTATTCATGGTTATTTAGGATAATTTCAAAATATAAATCATTTTTTATCTAAGTGCTTACCTGATAGTCAGAATTTTTTTCTGTAAAAAAATTTCATCAGTGATATACACAATCTGAAAAATAAAAATGTTAATTTGATTGCATTACTAATAGAATATTTAACTATGTCCCAATATGTTCAAATGTACCAACATTCAAAAATAAATATACATCATGTGGAGACCAAAACATTTCTGAAACTAGCCAGTGGAGACATGAAACTACTGGCATACTAGAAGTCGGCCAAGACATACTGTGGCTTGACAACATATGGCAGTATGTATAATCAGCTATATAGCATGTGGTGTCCCGAAAATGTATGGAACTAGCAGTTGTGGACATGAAACAGGTGGCATAATAGTAGTCGGCCTAGACATACTGTGGCTTGGTAACATATGACAACATGTACAATCAAGCTCTATGCATATGGTGTGGCAAATATGTTTGAAACTAGCAGGTGGGCACATGAAACCGGTGGCATAATAGTATTCAGCCTAGACATAGTGTACTGTGGCTTGACAACATATGATGGCATGTATAATCAGCTCTATAGCATGCGGTGCCCCAACAATGTATGAAACTAGCAGGTGGGTATATGAAACCGGTGGCATAATAGTAGTCGACCGATGCCTATTGCTATGTGACAACATGGTGCTGGCATGTGAAATCAACTCTCTAGCATGTCGTGTCCAAAAAAATGTATGAAACTAGCATGTGGGGACATGAAACAATGAAACAGATGGCCTAATAGTAGTCAGCTGACGTTTAATGTTACGTAACAACATGTTCTGACATGTAAAATCAACTCTCTAGAACAGGGGTCCTCAAACTGCGGCCCGAGGGCCACATGCGGCCCGCCAAGCACTTCTGTCTGGCCCCGCCGACAAGCGTGTATTTATAATGAAGCTCCTGGGGAGCTCGGGCCAGGCCATGGAGAGCACTTCACTTTACCTATTGGAGGGCACCGCTCCCAATGTCTGTGCGACCTGCTCTGCCTCCGACCCACTGTTTAAAAAGTTTGAGGACCCCTGCTCTAGAATGTGGTGTCCCAATAAAATTAACCAAATTGTCCCAATAAAATTAACCAAATAACAAGTGGGCATAATATTTTTCAGCCAACGCCTATTGTGGCAAAATAGCATACGGTGGATTGTTAACTAACGGTATAGGATACGCTATAGGATTTTTAAAAAAAAAAAAAAAAAAAAGATAGAAAACAGCATGTGTACACACACAAAAAGATAAAGTTAGTACAGTCCTATGAAAAAGTTTGGGCACCACTATTAATTTAATCATTTTTAGTTCTAAATATTTTGGTGTTTACAACAGCCATTTCAGTTTGATATATCTAATAACTGATGGACTAATATTTCAGGATTGAAATGAGGTTTATTGTACTAACAGAAAATGTGCAATATGCATTAAACCAAAATTTGACCGATGCAAAAATTTTGGTACCCTTATTTTATTGATTTGAATACTCCTAACTACTTTTTACTGACTTACTGAAGCACAAAATTGGTTTTGTAACCTCACTGAGCTTTGAATTTCATAGCCAGGTGTATCCAATCATGAGAAAAGGTATTTATGGTGGCCAATTGCAAGTTGTTCTCCTATTTGAATCTCCTCTGAAGAGTGGCATCATGGGCTACTCAAAACAACTCTCAAATGATCTGAAAACAAAGATTGTTCAACATAGTTGTTCAGGGGAAGGATACAAAAAGTTGTCTCAGAGATTTAACCTGTCAGTTTCCACTGTGAGGAACATAGTAAGGAAATGGAAGACCACAGGGACAGTTCTTATTAAGCCCAGAAGTGGCAGGCCAAGAAAAATATCAGAAAGGCAGAGAAGAAGAATGGTGAGAACAGTCAAGGACAATCCACAGACCACCTCCAAAGAGCTGCAGCATCATCTTGCTGCAGATGGTGTCACTGTGCATCAGTCAACAATACAGCGCACTTTGCACAAGGAGAAGCTGTATGGGAGAGTGATGAGAAAGAAGCCGTTTCTGCAAGCACGCCACAAACAGAGTCGCCTGAGCAAGAAGGTCCTGTGGACTGATGAAACAAAGATCGAGTTGTTTGGTCATACAAAAAGGCGTTATGCATGGCATCCAAAAAACACAGCATTCCAAGAAAAACACTTGCTACTCACTGTAAAATTTGGTGGAGGTTCCATCATGCTTTGGGGCTGTGTGGCCAATGCCGGCACCGGGAATCTTGTTAAAGTTGAGGGTCGCATGGATTCCACTCAGTATCAGCAGATTCTTGAGAATAATGTTCAAGAATCAGTGACGAAGTTGAAGTTACCCCGGGGATGGATATTTCAGCAAGACAATGATCCAAAACACCGCTCCAAATCGACTCAGGCATTCATGCAGAGGAACAATTACAATGTTCTGGAATGGCCATCCCAGTCCCCAGACCTGAATATCATTGAACATCTGTGGGATGATTTGAAGCGGGCTGTCCATGCTCGGCGACCATCAAACTTAACTGAACTTGTATTGTTTTGTAAAGAGGAATGGTCCAAAATACCTTCATCCAGGAACTGATTAAAAGCTACAGGAAGCAACTAGAGGCAAAAGGAGGATCTACTGAATATTAATGTCACTTTTCTGTTGAGGTGCCCATACTTTTGCACCGGTCAAATTTTGGTTTAATGCATATTGCACATTTTCTGTTAGTACAATAAACCTCATTTCAATCCTGAAATATTACTGTGTCCATCAGTTATTAGATATATCAAACTGAAATGGCTGTTGCAAACACCAAAATATTTAGAACTAAAAATGATTAAGATTAATAGGGGTGCCCAAACTTTTTCATAGGACTGTAGTAGTCTGGCCACGACTATAGTGGGAATATAAACGGTTTCAGCATGTAAAATAAAATTTATATCATGTGAGGTCCCAAAAAAAGAACTTGATAAACAATGAGTTTGGGAGATTTTGCCTTATTAATATAACAATATGCAAGAAAAGTAAAATAATTAAACAATTAGCCTAATCAAGTGTTATATATAGTGCCATCTCATTTTGCGCACACAGGCAAGTTCAAACCTGCAAAAGGGGGTGTTCACACTTGCGCCCGTTGTCCCCCCTGTGTCATTCTGCCGTGTGCTTTAAAACCCATTCATCTGAATGGGTTTTTAAAGATGACCGCCTGCAGCCTCTTGCAGGGAAAGAGGTTTTTTCGGCTGAACACAAAGTCCTATATGTCGTACCGAAAAAAACAATTTCCCCGTGGAAGGCCACAGGCGGACACCTTTAAGTACCCATTAAAGAAAGAAAAAAAAAAAAAAAAAAAAAAAAAAAGGTAAGATGCCTTTGTAAGCAATCATGTAGAGTTTGGCAGCAGTGGAAGCATACTGTTCTTACCAGCTGATGTGCAAAACAACTCTGAAGCAAACATGGCTTCACTTAGAGTTGGAGGGAGGTTGTGTAGCTACTGAGCATGCTCCTTACTCCGTAGACATACATGAGCCTAGTGTAAGAGGCCACAGTAAAATGGCATAACGGATATTCAATTTAGCATGCACAGGATTTGTATCCTGAATGCAGACTCGCCGGTGATGACGCAGCGGAGAGGCATCGCCTGAAGATGACAGAGGCCTTTCTAAAGCTATTCCTATGTTGTATTTGTAGAAAAAGGGATTCATTCTAATGATAGAATTCCTTTAAGGAGTTCTTTAAAATTGATGGCAGTTTTACAGTGGCTTAGTATCTTCCTGAGTGCACGACCACAAATAGAATCTCCTGGCTTATCATCACTACTGCCCTCAAAATATGAAGTATCACAAAACTTGTTCTATTCCCAATGCAGTTTGCATTCATCACGCTTTCATTAAAGGGATCGTATCATTGGATACCCATTTTTCTCGATAACACGTAGGAATAGAACTCTCCAGCAAAGCCTCCATCTTCTTCTGGAACTCTCTGTGTCTTCTATTTTCTAGGCCTCGGGCAGAGCGAACTGCGCATGCCCGGGCCAATAGAAAATGGCCACTTACACCAGTTTACAGTGTAAACGGCCATTTTCTTGTGACCCGGGCATGCACAGTCTGCCCTGCCCGAGGCCTAGAAGTTTGAACCCAGCTCTGGAAGAAGACGCGCAGAGAGACAGCTCCTGAAGAAGATGGAGGTTTCTCTCGCAGCATTGGGGACGCCCCCAGTGCTGTTTCAGCGCTGGGGACCGCCTCCAATGCTGCAAGAGAACTGATTTGCATACAAACGAAAACCAGGATTTCTACCAAACAGCGGCACGGAGAAGGCATCTAAAGGTAGGAGATGAATAGCCTTCATAAGGCTATTCCTATGTGTTATCGAGAAAAAAAAAAGGGTATCCAATGATATGTAAATTAGTGATGATAAGTAATTTAATCCAGAGACATGGCTGGACATATCACTGCTATGCAGAAAATGCCAAATTATACTTATCCTTCAGGAACGGAGTTAGTTATCCATCTCTAGCTATAAACCCATGCTTTACTCAACTACAAGAATGGATGAATGTCAATTGACTAAAATAGAACCTGGATAAAACTGAATCACTCATGGCTAGAAATCAGTGCTTAAAGGGGTTTTCCCATCTCATTTCAGCTTTGCCTGCAGTGTCTCCTTCTCAAATCCTGTATTTCTCCTCCCTACCCCCCTTATAATATATCCCCTTTATATATAATAATTGTTCTCTTATAATAGTGCCCCTTATGTTTAATAGTTCCTCCATTATAAATATTAGCCTCCTTATTAGAGAGGAGCGAATAGTATTCGAAACTCTAGTTTCGAATACCTCGCTTCCATAGGAATGAATGGAAGCGGCCAAACACCAAGAGGTTAAGCGCCGGCCGCTTCCTTTCATTCCTATGAAGCGAGGCAATCGGAACTAGAGTTTCAAATACTATTCGCTCATCTTTACTCTTAGTTTGCCTCCTTAGCAGGCGATTCCTTTCCCTTACCAGAAAATAAATCTTGTACTCACCTTACCGCATTCCCACGATGAACGGAGAGGACGAAGAATCTCCCTGTAATAGTGGCACAGGTGGCGTGAGGTCATCACGCCACCTGTGCCGCAACGTCCTACTGGTGGTCTTCTATGGCACAGCATGCAGATACAGCTGTGGAGCTCCAGGGATCCGGACCCTTGCGATCCCTTTAGGGCGGTGTCTTGTTTCCTAAGACCACTGGAAATAGGTGTTTTCCAACTGCCTTAGGTGACCCTTGTGAAAGGGCTGTTTGACCTCCAAAGGGGTCACGATCCAACAGGTTGAGAATTGCTGATCTACAGGATAGAGGATAAATTGTGGATCAGTGGCTGTCCGACTACTGAGGCCCCCACAGATTTTGAGAACAGGTGAGTAACGTAAACCGTTGAAGTACAGTATAGCTTTCAGCCATGTCTGTATGTCCCATTGGTATGAATGGAGAAGGAGCGAGTCTGCATCTACAATGGGAGACCTCTGGAGACCACGTTCTCCAGATAGGTGGGGGTCCCAGAAGTGCGCACCCCCAGTGGCTCAGTGTGTGGTCAGTGGCATGGCTTTCATACATTTGCCAGGGTGTTTCTGCCCTCTATTTAGATACACTAACGTGGTTACCGCTGTATAATGTGAATAAGATCTAACGATTATTCCAAATCCAGAATTGTAAAGTTGCGTCTATGTATGAAGGGAAGTCCCTGCACGTTCACTTACACCAGAACTATCGTATCCGGCTCCTTAAGCAGTCGGCATCTATAGAAGGCCATGACTCCCACGTGGAATTATTGGCATATTCGGCCTTGTTTACCTCATGAGCAGTGCTGGAGATAGGGCAAGCTACGTTGAGAGGAGTTTGGCGGGCTAAGTGTGTGGAAGGCCGAAATCTCGCGAGTGTTGCAGCAGAGACGCGGAAGCGGCTGCCAGGGGAGGAGGGGTGCAGGGTGCGCCCGGACAGAGTGGTCGCTCCGGGTGAGGAGCCAGGAAGGCAAGGAAGCCGGAGATAACGTGACCGGTGCATGGACCTGGAGGGGGAGCGTACCTACATGGTGTGGAGGGTGAGTGCCGGCAATGGCCTAGTCGCTTCTGCTCCACACGTGTATGTGGAGTCCGGAGTAGTAGAGAAGCTTCGCCGCCCCTACAGCGCCGCCAGTGTACGAGCTGTCTACATAGCGCTCTCCTTAAAGGGGACGTTCAGCTGAGATCTCCGGCTGTATAATGCGAGTGCTGTGGTAGGAATTCCCAGCAATGGCGCTCACAGTGACGCTTCCAGGAGTATTGTGCGGTTACCTTTTGTAAAACAGCAGGGAGGGTGTTGCGAGAAAACCGCCCATGTATACCATATGCGAAATAATAGGCAGGAAGTGCATGTCATTCACTGAAAAGTCCCAGAGACTGGAAACCATCAAAACGGGTACAAATACCTAAAATAATGCTAGTGTCAGAAGATGGATGGCGCTATACCTGGAGAGCTTCCTAGAGAGGGTCACCACTATGTCCAGCCATTGCCCGCGGGCGTCTCCAAGTGTTTGTTTGTCAAGGCGGAGAATCGAAAGGACAGAACTAGAAACTTCCAGGACAAGTTCTTAGGCTAGATCCTTACTGTGTTGTTGTGGTCTGACCCCAGAAACCTCACTGATAGTAATGTGAAGTGTGCCGTGTCCCCTTCACTGCAGATAGGTTAGGTTCATATGAAACAGACTCTGTTTTCTTCTTGTGAATCAGTGACTCAAGTAATCACTTCTCGGCCTTTTGGCTAAGATCAAGTGATCATGGAGGGACCTGAGGCCTGGGACTGTGGAGATGAGGATAAGAGAACCACTTGAGGCGTGTTGCTGGGAGAAGCAGCAGCTAGTAACCAGTTCTGCCAGTGGTAGCGGTGGGCCACTGTAGGGGCCTGGTGACCACCAGGTGCCTGGGGATCTTGGCTGGGGGCCGAGGAAGCGCTCGAAGGCTTCTAGTGTCCTGCCCTGGGGGTTTGAGTGGCCCCTGGGGTGCCTTAAATCACTGGGGGTGTGAGCCCACTGATTTTCGGCACATTGCTATGGCATTATACACACCTTTGTAGTACCACTCCCTATGCCTGGTTTACCAGCGGGTTTCCGTCTTCTGCCAAGAGAAAATGGACAGGAGACGGAAACTGGGCGGTCAGGAGAACATACAAACTCCTTACAGATGTTGTTCCTGGTGGTATGCGAACCCAGTACTCCAACACTGCAAGGCTGCAGTGCTAACCACTGAGCCACCGTGTTGCACCATACTGAGTACATACTGACACAGTTTTTGAAGATGTTATTGATATCAGACACAAAATGTTGGTATTTACTCCTCTCTTAGCAGTGTAGAGAGTGCACTGACACGCTTTATTATAACAACGTGCAGTTAAATAGTAGCAGAGAAAGGAAGAGAAATAACAACAATGTAAGTTTTCATATTCATTCCTGATTGGTATGGTACATCTCAATCAAACTGAAAAAGTTTAAGCAGTGCCATATATAGCCAGCTACTCCCGGTCCTGCGTGGTAACCTTGGGGAGCTGTCTTCTGGCAGCAAGCCAAGCATTTGTTGTTTCTTGCACCTATCCTGGATACAGGTTCCATCTTATCATATAACATTATAGCAGTTTCAAGCATAAGCAACTGTATCTAGCATTCAGATTTTAATGATAACAATGTTTTTCATACATTACATGATTATAACCTTCACAGACACAATCTATACTGTTCCTATATGTAATCTTAACTCCCATCATACTTGCCTGTCTTTCGCCACGAGACGTCACATCATCTGGGCGTGCTCCCTTACTGCTTATGCAGCTGAAGTGATGCCTAGGCGAAGTGAAGGGGTGATTTAGGAATGGCTAGTAGTGGATATGAAAGTTATAGAATCAACGATGGTGTAAATGAGGGGGGTGGTGTGAGTTAGCTCTGAGTGGTATAATACATCATGGCAGTTGTAGGAAAACAGAACAGGAAGATGAAGAGGATGCCAGGAGCTCACATTGAAATCCAGAAACCAATCAAAACACTGCTAAAGATATTTGGGTGCACTTATTAACCTATTAATAGCGCTAATGGACCTTCATTTTTAAAATTACTTTTGTCCAGAAAACCACTTTAAAGAGGACTTTTCACCAACAACTCTAACCCTCTGCATCGTTCAATAGCCTCTATTCCACTTGCGCATAGGTTTCTGTTGAGGGATGGGATATTCCCAACTCGCCTGTTAACCAAATTGCAGGCTGTGTGCTCTGTTCACTTCCTGGTTTTCTCAATATGTCGGTGGGCGGGTTTTCACTTGCTATCTCCCAGACAAAGCCAGCTCCGCTCGCTCTCTTCATAGCAGTACATGTTTGCAGTCAGTAATGAGGGATGGTTGTAAATAAATTAGTACAGTATCACTGGAAGATGCTCAATATGAAGCTGATGTAGCAGAGCTGGATTTGATAGGTGATGAGAATCCCAAATTTACATGCTACAGGACCAAGAGTCAGCTTGTATTTACATACAGAGGTAACAGACTCCCTTATCAGTCTCAGCACTTATCAGCAAAATTTAATTAGCAAACAATGAAGAGAATAATCTCAGATAGCAGCCAAACAAAACAGTTATGCTGAAGCAGTGTATTTAGGAAAAGTCTCAAATCCACATAAGCTAGCAGTGTAGATAGGATCCTTGTGATGGGACAACGCCTTTAAAGTAATAAAAATATTTATTCTCTATCCTAGAGAATAAATCGCTGTTAGGTGGGGGAGAAAACCCTACCGATGATAGGAACGAGGTGTGTTTTATCCTCACTGTGAATGAAAAATCCAAAAGAGGCAAGTAACACAACAGAATGTGTGGACAATGCTAAACACATACCCAATATAGAAAAATCACACAATCGTATAGAAATAAATAATAATATATATTTATTAATGTGTAATAAAAACATATACTACACAGACAAAAGAAAGCAATAATTTAACTAAATACAAAATGGGAGAAACTTAGGAGAGTCTCACAAGATCCCAGAAATAACATTGCATGGACATAGGAACTAATAACTAATGAATAAATGCACGGCCGCAAACTAGCGCGGCGCATACGATCCCCGCTCCCATTGAAATCAATGGGAGCGTGTACGGCACGCAAAGGGTCCCGCGGCGTACACGTGCCACATCACGCGGCACGTTACACCGTGTGAACTCCCCCTTAAAGGGATCCTATCACTCAGACACGATTTTTTCTAAGTACCAAATCGGAATAGCCTTAAGAAAGGCTATTCATCTCCTACCTTTCATTGTCTTCTCTGTGCCCCGTTCACCTACAATCCTGGTTCTTGTCAGTATGAGGTAAATGAGTTATCTCGCAGCATTGGGGGCGGGCCTCAGCGCTCAAACAGCATTGGCAGCGTCCCCAATGCTGTGAAAGAACTCTCTCCAGTGCCGCCTCCATCTTCGTCAGCAGCGTCCTCTTCAGCCTCTTCTTCCGGCGGTGACTTGTAACTTCTAGGCCTTGGGCAGAGCAGGCTGCGCATGCCCACAGGCCACGGGAAAATGGCCGCTTACAATACTGTGCAAGCGGCCATTTTCCCGTGGCCTGTGGGCATGCGCAGCCTGCTGACGAAGATGGAGGCGGCGCTGGAGAGAGTAATCTCGTAGCATTGAGGCCCGCCTCCAATGCTGCGAGAGAACTCTTTTGCATAGCGACAAGAATCGGGATTGTAGGCGAACGGAGGTGCGGAGAAGATGATGAAAGGTAGGAGACGAGGAGCCTTTCTTAGGGTGCATTCACACTGAGTAAACGCTAGCTTATTCTGAACGTAAAACACGTTCAGAATAAGCGGCGTCTAAAGCAGCTCCATTCATTTCTATGGGAGCGGGGATACGAGCGCTCCCCATAGAAATAAATGGGCTGCTTCTTTCACTCCGTGCAGTCCCATTGAAGTGAATGGGGAGTGCCGGCGTATACGGCAAGCTCTGCTCATGCCGGAGCGTACACGCCGGCACTCCCCATTCACTTCAATGGGACTGCACGGAGTGAAAGAAGCAGCCCATTCATTTCTATGGGGAGCGCTCGTATCCCCGCTCCCATAGAAATGAATGGAGCTGCTTTAGACGCCGCTTATTCTGAACGTGTTTTACGTTCAGAATAAGCTAGCGTTTACTCAGTGTGAATTCACCCTTAAGGCTATTCCGATGTGGTACTTAGAAAAATTGTGTATGAGTGATAGGATCCCTTTAATATGCACAAGCACAAAGTAACCATACAGCATATAAATATGTATATGAAAAATCGCTAATAGCAGAACACATGACTAGGTCACTAGGGCAATACAAATTTCAGACCAAAGTCATAATAAAAGGGAAAGGCTTGAATTAATAATGTAAATGATGAAGCATACCCTTAGTACCATGCTACCACCCGACTCGCGTTTCGCCTATCTTGTAGGCTTTGTCCAGGGACCAAGTCTCTCCCATTTTGTATGTAGTTAAATTATTGCTTTATTTTGTCTGTGTAGTATGTTTTTACCCCACTGTGAATGTACAGTGTTGGCCAAAAGTATTGGCACCCCTGCAATTCTGTCAGATAATATTCATTTTCTTCCAGAAAATGATTGCAAGCACAAACTCTTCGGTATTAATATCTTCATTTATTTTGCTTCATTTATTTTTTTTCCCTGTAAACTCTATGTTGATGCCTTTTCCCAAAAAGCTCTACTTTTGTCTCATCTGACCAGAGAACATTCTTCCAAAACGTTTTTGGCTTTCTCAGGTAATTTTTGGCAAACTCCAGCCTGGCTTTTTTTATGTCTGTGGGTAAGAAGTGGGGTCTTCCTGGGTATCCTACCATACAGTCCCTTTTCATTCAGACGCTGATGGATAGTACGGGTTGACACTGTTGTACCCTCGGACTGCAGGGCAGCTTGAACTTGTTTGGACGTTAGTCGAGGTTCTTTATCCAGCATCCGCACAATCTTGCGTTGAAATCTCTCGTCAATTTTTCTTTTCCATCCACATCTAGGGAGGTTAGCCACAGTGCCATGGGCTTTAAACTTCTTGATGACACTGCGCACGGTAGACACAGGAACATTCAGGTCTTTGGAGATGGACTTGTAGCCTTGAGATTGCTCATGCTTACTCACAATTTTGCTTCTCAAGTCCTCAGACAGTTCTTAGGTCTTCTTTCTTTTCTCCATGCTCAATGTGGTACACTCAAGGACACAGGACAGAGGTGGAGTCAACTTTAATCCATTTCAACTGGCTGCAAGTCTGATTTAGTTATTGCCACCACCTGACAGATCTGACTATCTGACAGAATTGCAGGGGTGCCAATACTTTTGGCCAACACTGTAGCTGTGGTGGATGCAGGATGCTGGTACACCCCTGCCTCCATTCATTTCAATGAGAGTCTCTCAGTCTGATAGAAGGGAATGAAATGCGAGTCTATCGTCTACTGATTGTTGGGGGGTCAATTGTCTGGGACACTTGTAATCTTCTTAGGGATAGCTGTTATTTGTACAACAGCCCCTTTAACGAGGACCTTTAATTTCCTCAGGCACATGTGGTTTTATATACTGCTCTCAATTTATCGCATTGTTGGATTTCCCGTTATGTGTCCGGGGCTGGAGATATTGGAGCCGTTACTGATCTCTGCCCACAGTCTGACAGTCTAGCTAGGCTGTGTGAAGAATGTTCCCCCCCCCCCTGACAGTACTCGTCCATAGTCTTGTACTGTCAGAGGGGGCGTTCCTTACCGCCCAGTGATGACATGAAGTTGTGAGGAACGCCCCCCCCCCCCCCCCCAGTACTAGTCTATGGACGAGTACAGTCAAGGCACAGATATTTCCAGCTTCGGGGCACATATTCAGCGCACTGTTGGCTTTCTAGCAGTATATAAAACCGCATGTACCTGAGGTCATGAAAGGTCCTCTTTAAGTATTGGTGACCTATCCTTAGTATAGTATAGCTGATTGAAAGGGCGGCAGTGCTCCAGCGCAGGCACAGCTCAAACACATGATGATATTGGTGTAGGATACTGTTCTCAGACTGTTAGTGAGATGACTAGCTTCCTGTAGTATACTATTGAACTCATTTTGGGATGTCTTTCATGTGAAATTGGACACGTTCTTAGATGGGAAATGTTACAAGGGTGTGCCCCTCTGCTGTCACATCTGTACAGTACAACGATGAATAGAACATTGTGCAACACAGTATATTTACAGCTTATTGAAGTGACTGTGGCTTTATAGTGATTGTCTCCTCTTAATAGATTTTTTTTTTTTCCAGAATGAATTTTAACCAGTATGAATTTTTTTTTATTTTAGTTGTACATTTTTGACTCCCCATCCCCTCCTTTCCAAACCCTATAACTTTTTTTATTTTTCCGGTCTCAGAACTATATGAAGTCTTAATACTTGCAGGACAAATTGTTCTTCATGAAGCTACTATTTATTATTTTGTACAATGTATCGGGAAGTTGGAAAAAAATTAGAAGTGGGGTAGATTTGAAGAAAAAGTGAATTTGTCTGACTTTCTAACAGGCTTCGTTTTTACGGCTTTCACTTTGCAACAAAAATGACTTGTCATTTGTATTCTATGTTTCTGTTCAATTCCAGAGATACCGATTTTATATGGTTTTATTTAACGTATTGTCAGGACCTGAGTTGTTTGTAAAATTGTTGTGTGTTTTCTGTGGGGTTTGTCTGGGGATTTGAGCTGGTGTCGTGTGGCTCTCTGGTCATTCCCTTTGCCACCGAGCTGTGGCAATCACGTAGTTCCGGGGTCTGTAAAAGACTCGCCTCTGGCTTTAGTCCTCGCCGGTTTTCGTTGTTACCAACCTGAAGTTGGAGGAGTGTTTTGTGGAAGTTGCACGGTCTCAAGAGCTGATTTGGAAGTGGTGTGAGTGTTGCATTGTGTGAGAGTCTGTTTTACCCAAAACATTAATGTTTTGGTTGTCTGTCTGCCCCTTCCCTGAGCTTGAGTACTGGGTCCCCCCCCCCACTTGGAATTCAGCCTGGCTGAGTATAGGGTATCTGCAGTACTCCTATTAACCCCTTCCCGACGGAACAGGAGCACTGCAGATACCCTATGTCCATGATGACGATCCTATGGCACGGGTGCCAGGGGTGTTACTCAGAGCCCTTTTTGTGGGCACTCATCTGTGGAATAGATTATACCGTGTGGTGGCCACTGTGGATCACATTGTACTGTGTAGGGGCCAATGTGGTTCACATTGTACTGTGTGGGGGCCATTGTGGAGCAGATTGGACTGTGTGGGGGTCACTGTGGAGCAGATTGGACTGTGTGGGGGCCCTTCACTATTTATAATCACACAGTTTCTGTTTTATAGCAGAGGTGATATTATTACAGGTCAAAATAACATTGCATGGTCCTATAAAACAGATCTGTACAATGTAAATAGTGAACATGAATTGTTCAAAAGTACCAAATGCAGTTTGTATAATTGAAAGCTCTGTAAAGCCCTATTCACAGAGCTGTATTTTGCGCGTACGTAATTGTCCTAAATTGTGGATCAGCACAGTATTAAGGTTAAACTGCCGTGTTGACACTTTGTGATAATTTAGTGGGTTTTGGGTTGCAGTTTGGGCACTCGGTGCAGTTTTGGGCAAAGGTTTGCCATCACTGCTCTATATTCAGTAGACCGAGCACTTTCAGACACAGGGATACCTAATGTGTATGTGTTATACAGTAATTTTCTACTTTTATATGTATTCTAGGGAAAGAAGAGATTTAGAACTTTTATTATTTGTCTCCCTTTTTTCCCTGGCCTTGTTATTGTTTTTGCTATTCTGTACCCTTACAGTTATAATTTTATTGCGTCTTGGTACTTTTTCTGCCATTTGTTGTTATGGCAGCTGTTTTTGTTGCTATTACTCTGTTATCCTCTCAATTATTGAAAAATTTTGTATTACAATTTAAAAAAAAAAAAAAACAACCTGACATCACCGTACTATTATAGTGGATGTTGGGAAGGGGTTAAAGAAAAAAAAAAAAGTTCTACACTGTTCTTTATCACCTTTCCTTCATTGTGATGCTGTGTAACTATATTTACTATCTTCGGGGCGTGGCTAGCCGGCAAGGAGAGAGGACGCGTCTGCTGGAGCTCCCGGCATCTGCGGCCTTTTCCTTTCGGCATCTCCTTTCTACTTACCTGCTCCTGGTCAGTGACGCCCGGCGGTGTGTCCCTGGATCACGGCGGTGCCTTCTGGACCTTCATTTTCAGCCTCCATCCCGGTTCTGCTGGCCTCGGAGGCTTTGCGGCCTACCCGCCGGCCTGTCCTGCTGCGCCATCTTCACATCCGGTTCCCTCCTGTGGATCGCGGCGGCTGGCTCCCGTCTTCCATCCCTGCGCTGTGGCAGCGGCTGCTGTACGGAGGTGAGCGGTACTTCTTCTGACCCCCTGTGTGCCACCTCCGGAGTCCGGTGTCTGTCCCTGGCCTGTGTGGAACCTGCTGTGCGGCCTTCATATTGCTTTCTTGGGACTGGCAGTGGCGGCGGCCATCTTGTGAAGCGCCTGTGCTCTGCGGTTTCAGGGGGGTTGGGAGAGTGTTGAGCCCCTACACTACCATCAGGGGGGCTCCTCTCCGTCCCCCTGGACTTTTTTTTTGGTCATTGCCTCCTGCTCCCCTGCCTGAGTGATATTACTTTCAGTGAGTGTTGAGCCCCTACACCACCATCAGGGGGGGCTCCTCACCTGCCACCTGGACTGGACTTTACATGTTATTTGGCCTGCTCCCTGCCTCATCTGGTTGAGCCCTTTGTGAGTGCAGAGCCCCTACTCCACCACCAGGGGGGGCTCCTCACACTGGGCTCCCGTGGATTTATAATTGCCTGTGTGTCCCCACCGCTGGCTCCTTATCTCACCATGTTGGATTAACTCGCCAACAGTGTCACCTCTGGCGGCTCTCAGCTGATTGTTAGGCTTCTTGTTATATGGCCCCTACCGCCCTGTTGGAATTTGCTGCTGTCTGACCTCCTGCACTGCTCCGCGAACTTTGTCCCTGTCGCATAAGTTTGCCCTCCGGCCTCACCGTCTTCGGTTGCATCCCTGACCTTTCCTGCTGTCTTTACTATGCCTTGGAAGAAACCATCCTCCTCCAAAACCCCTAGGAAGCTATCTGACTTCTTCTCGAGCACCATGTCGCGTTCGATGCCTTCTTCACCTTCAGGTTCCCGCTCTCCAGCGAAGTCGCCTCCACGGTCTGAATTAGCGGACTCTCTGCCTGAAGTGGGCTCTCTCTCAGCCGATCGTCTCCCCCTGCTGGCTGATGGTGGTAAGAGAAGTTTTGTTGTGTCTCCTCAGGGTTCTCCATCTGGCAAGGAACCGGTGTGTAAATGGGTCGCTGATGTCCTACCTGCTTCTGTTGCTACCTCTGATTTTGTTCATTCGGACATCTCTGATTTTCCGGCCTCCTCAGACCCTGTAACGTGTGATACCCTGAAAGGGATGCTTGTTCTTCTACAGGCGGGGATTAACAAGACTGTCTCCTCTGCGGTGGGCAAATTGCGACAGGATATTGATGCTTTGGGAGAGCGGACTGACCACCTTGAAAACAAAATGGAGGAATTTTCGACTGCTCATAATGACTTGGTTGATGCTCACAACACCCTGGAAGCGGAGGTCAGATGGCTGAAAATTAAAGCTGCTGACGCTGAGGATCGGTCTAGACGCAACAATATTAAGATCCGTGGTGTCCCCGAGGATGTGGCATCGGAGGACTTGGCGGCCTATGTTCAACGCCTCTTCAAGAAAATTCTCCCGCGACTTACTGAGCTGGAGCTCACCCTGGATCGAACCCATCGTATTCCAAAAGCGAACTCTGCTCCTGTGGATGTCCCGAGAGATGTGTTAACGAGGGTTCATTTCTACCAAGTCAAGGACTCGATTCTTGCAGAAGCCAGGAAATGTGGCACCTTCCCAGCTCCGTTTGCATCCATTTCCCTGTTTCCCGATTTATCCGCAGCTACTATGCAGGCCAGACGTGAGCTGGCTCCCATCACCAAGATCCTCAGGGACCGGGGCGTACGGTATCGTTGGGGCTTCCCTACCAAGCTGCTGATTCCCCGCAATGGGATTTTCCATTCTGTCCCTGATGTGGAGGCGGGCATGTCCCTCCTCCGTAAATGGAAGCTTGCCCCTGCTGACTCTCACTCATCTGTGCCTGAATCCTCAGTGCGGCCTTCTCATCTTGCTAAGGAATGGACTGTGGTGGGCGGTCGTAAGTGAATCCGTTAGCCGCCTCGGCGGACTGACTTGCCCTGTCTAATGTTATAATTTTATTCTTTGATTTAGGTGACCTGTGTGCCTTTCTAATACTCACTCTCGCTGAGTGTTACTGACCTGTTTTTCTCTCCCCCCCAGCTGATTACTTTTGGTTATTCGGTGTTTTTTGACACTATGTTATTTTGTTCGCATTCTTTGTTCTTGTTTCATACCTGGAATGTTGTATGCCTATTATGCCTGTTCATACATATTTTATGCATCCTTGTTTTTCTGTGTAGCCACCTGGGTCTTCCGCCATTGTTTTTTAGATTATCGCTATGGTACTCCGTATCTCTTCACTTAATGTTAGGGGTTTGAATAGCTCCTGTAAGCGGAGTTCTGTCTGGAGGGAGGCCCGTCGCCTTCGCTGCGATGTACTCTTCCTCCAGGAGACTCATTTTTGTGTTGGCAAATGCCCTAAGTTCTCTAATCCCTCTTTCCCTCATGTATATCAGGCTTCATGCAATGCTAAGCGTAAGGGGGTTCTTATTGCTGTGCGGGATTCAGTAGCCTTTTCCCTTGAATCCACTTTAGTTGATCCCAGGGGTCGGTTTTTGGGGCTTAATTGCCTTATTAACAATGTTAAGTATACTTTAGTCACTGTTTATCTCCCGAATCGTTCCCAGGCGCAGTATTGGAAATCTGTGCTTTCCAAGATCTGAACTTTTGCTACTGGTATGTTGATCATTGGGGGGGATTTTAATTGCTTAGTAGATAATTCTCTAGACTCCTCCAACCCCAAGAGACGCTCCCCTATATTGTCTTCCTCTTTGATTGACCAGGGCCTTTATGATGTCTGGCGTTGTCAACATGGCGGAGAACGTGATTATAGTTATTTCTCTTCTTCGTCCTCCTCTTACTCCCGTATTGACTTTTTTCTCACTGATAAAATTGGGCTGATGCAGACAGAATCTACGGATGTTGGGCTGATCACCTGGACTGATCATGCTCCAGTGTCCCTCTCTCTACATGAGAAGTTCTCCACTGCTATGCCTACCCAATGGCGCCTGAATGAGTATATCCTAGATCACCCCTCTTATGCTGAGCACCTCCGTGAGGCCCTGAGGGAATATTTTTCCCTCAACTCCCCCTCTGTATCAGACCCTCATGTGCTCTGGAATGCCCATAAGGCATATATGCGAGGGATGCTTATTCAGGCGTGTGCGAGGGCAAAAAAGGAACGCTCTAAAGACATAGATGCTGCACTTCGCTCCCTATCCTCCCTCTCTGCAATTAATAAACTTAACCCCACTCCCTCTGTCTCTGCTGAGATTCGGCAATGTCAACTCCGGTTGCAGGGCCTTCTGGCTTGTCAACAGGACCTAGCTTTTAAGCGTTTTCAATGTCAGGCCTATGTGCATAATAGTAGGGCTAGCGCCTTTTTAGCTAGAAAAATCAAGCAGTCGCGTCCCAAAACCCGTATTGCTCACCTTGTGGATGACTCGGGTACTAAAGTAATTGACCCCCGCCTTATTGCAGAGCAGTTTCGCTTATATTACAAGTCGTTATACAATCTTAGGGATGACCCCCAGACGTACCAGCCATCTAGGGAAGAAATCGATCGATTTTTAGATTCTGTGGCCCTGCCCCGCCTCTCCCCTGCGCAGTCTGCCTCCCTAGCCTCGCCTATCACTTTGTTTGAAGTTACGGAAGCTATAGCCTCACTGAAACCACTGAAATCCCCTGGCCCTGATGGCTTCTCAGGGATCTACTATAAGAAATATGCAGATATTTTGTCCCCTTATCTTCTAGCTGTGTTCAGGAAGGCAGCGGAGGAGCAATGCTTCCCGAAGGAAATGTTGTCAGCCACTATAGTGACCATCCCTAAACCCGGTAAATCTCCCACTGTCCCGGCTAATTTTAGACCTATTTCCCTCCTGAACACGGATATCAAACTGTACGCTAAAATCCTTGCTGAGCGGTTGCTCCTCCTTCTCCCCCAGTTGGTCAGTCCTGACCAGGTGGGTTTTGTATTCGGTAGACAGGCGCCAGTCGGCACACGGAGGTTTATGGATCTTATTCAGAAAGCCGAAAAAGATGGTACGCCTTCTCTGCTTCTGGCTTTAGATGCTGAGAAGGCTTTCGATAGGGTCCACTGGGGTTACTTAGACAGCCTTTTGGATAAGTTTGGTATGGGGTCAGTCTTTAAATCTGCTATTCTGGCTCTGTATTCCCACCCGTCGGCTCGTGTACTCTCATCGGGCTTCCTGTCTGAGCCCTTTCGGATCTCGAATGGTACTCGCCAGGGCTGCCCTCTTTCCCCTATTATCTTTGCGCTTGTGATGGAGCCTCTGGCGGAGTCCATTCGGTCGGCGGGAAATATTGAGGGTATTACTGTGGGTCGCCAGCAACATAAAATCGGCTTATACGCTGATGATGTCATACTGGCCCTGACTTCTCCTGGTTCCTCCTTGAGTGCTGCTACAGAGGTCTTGGAGGGATTTGGTAAAGTTTCTTATTATAAGGTAAATTCCTCCAAATCACAGATATTGCCTGTTCTCATTTCTCCCTCGCTGAGACGGGATCTCTGCTCTCAATTCCCCTACCAATGGAATGACTCCCGTATAGCTTACCTTGGCATCTCCCTGACGGTCCCTAGTTCTGATCTGTTTTCTGTCAATTACATCCCCCTTCTGACCAAAGTTACTTCTCTTCTTGCCTCTTTCTCACAGCCAATGTTGTCTTGGGCGAGCAGAATTGCTATTGTTAAGATGATGGTGTTACCCTTAATCTTGTATATGTTCCGTACAGTTGCTATCCCCCTCCCTGACTCCTATTTTACCAAACTTCAGTCCATTCTTTCCAACTACATTTGGGAGGGTAAGAGATCCAGGGTTCGACTTAAGGTGATGACACGTCCTTGGTCCCATGGGGGTGTGGGTGTCCCAGATGTTAAAAAATATTATATGGCGTCTGTCCTAGATCATCTTAGGGTCAGGTGGGATGAGACTTCTAAATGGCGCTGGGCCGAAATTGAGGAATGCCTTCTGGATGCCCCGCTTGTGAGTATTTTACGCCCTAAAGATTCAAGTCTGCCCGTCACTTCCCCTCCCTTACTGAGTATTAGGGCCACGGTGTCCGCTTGGCGTTATTTTTTGTCATATACTTCCAGAGAAGACCTGGTCCCTTTATCAAAGCTACCCATACTATATTTAACCTCCTTTCTTCCCCAGCTGCGACTCCGTGGTTGGGTCTCTAGGGGTCTCTATAGAGTGACACAGCTGTTTACGGATGACGGGCTTAAGTCGTTCTCCATGTTACAGGAAGAGTTCCAGCTCCCTAAGACGGATTTTTTAAAATTTTTGCAGTTGCGTCATTTTTTTCAATCCTACGAACCCTCTAGATTGACCTTTCCCAGGCTAGCTTTAAAGCTGTGGAATAGGTCCACGCCTGTTAGAGGTGGGTTATCTGTGTTTTATGGCTTTTTCTCTGTTCCCCCGGAGCGGGTCAAGCCTCTTCACCTGCTCCGTTGGGAGGCGGATCTTGCCAGAACCATCCCTCTGTCTGACTGGTATACGGCAGCTGGGTTTGTTAAACGTGTATCTAAGGGGGCTGCACATTGGGAAACGGCTTTGAAAATTATGCTGAGGTGGTATAGGACTCCGACCCAGTTGGCGCATATTGATCCTTCTTGTTCTAGACTCTGCTGGAGGGGATGCGGCCAAGTAGGTTCATTCTTGCATCTGTGGTGGGACTGCCCTCCGGTACGAACCTTCTGGATAGCGGTATTTCATTTCATGTCCGCCATAGCTGGTTTTGATATCTGTCCCTCTCCTGGTCTCGCCCTTTGTTTCCTGGATATTGGTAGTTTCCCCTCGGAGATGCAGGTCGTCCTGGGTCAGATCGTGCTCGCAGCTCGGGCCATGATCGCTCGCCAGTGGAAGTCCGCTCTGTGTTTGACCTTAGCTGAACTAATTCACCATGTGAACTTGGCATGTACCTTGGAACGTTTGTTGTCTAACAAAAACCATACTTATGCCAAGTTTCGATCCCAGTGGTCTCTCTGGATTTCATATGTGGAGTCTAATAAGGATGCTCTATCTCCTCGGCCTCAGGCCGCCCCCAGGGGGTCCCCTTGATTACTATTTACCTACTATGTTATTATCCCAGGTGGCTTTATTTTATTTTATCGTGTTCAATTTTTCGGATGTATTTTGTGTTTTTCTGGTATTGTATTCAGGTATGTGGTTATGTTGTTTATGTCATTGTTTGGCTTTCTTGTTCTTTTCTGTTCCTATTCCGTCTTCCTTGTTTTTCTTTTTCTTGTTTCTTTCCTGTTCCCTTCTGGTTGTGTTCCCCTTTTCATTCCTTTCTTGTCTTCTTGTAGAATTGGTGTCTTTGTAGCGTCTGTGTATCTGGTCCTTTGGTCTTTGTGTGTTCGGTCATGTTTGTGTCATTCATGTATTTGACCTACAGCCCGGAGTTCCAGCTTGCGATTCCTATTCTACTGCTTGGACGTATGCCGATTCTTCTTATGTTTGTTATTGCTTTTTTTTATTGTATTGTAAAAGCTTTCTTCTTTTCAATAAAAATCATATTTAAAATATACTTACTATCTTCATAACACTTTTAGGTCTAAAATTCTGTCCTGATTAACCCCTTCCTGCTGCAGCCATTTTCAATTTTTGTTTTTTTACTCTGTTCACAGAGCAGTATTTGGGCTTAATTGTTGCAGGATAAATTGCAAGAATAAATTCACAAGGACTTTGCTGTGGATTTTAAGGGGTGCATTCTTCCTCCCTATCATTGTTTTCAATGGGAGGCAGAGTTTGCAGCAGGATGCTGAAAATAATAAACCTAAGCATCCTGCTCAATCATGCCAAGGCTCGAGACTCCTGCTGAGTAGGCGGCTTTAGTCCCAGAATATCTTCAATAGTGATAGTGGCATCCAGGGGGCAACCCTCTGTCACACCTTGGATCCCCTGTAATGAGATTGTGGGTTTCCAGGGGTTGCCATGGCAGCCAAGAGGTAAGAACAGCTTTCTGACTGCCTATGTACATTCCCCATAGGGAGCCGACCTGCAGTGTTCTGCAATATTATGTATTGAAGTACATTGAACTGGGGTTCAGAGATTCCTGGTTCAAGTCCCATTGTGAGACAGAGAGCAATTAAAAAAAAAAAAAAAAAAAAGTATAGTGAAGACCTTAAAAAAGAATTTTTTTTTATCTATCTATCTATCTATCTATCTATCTATCTATCTATCTCCTACAAATTTAATGAGTATGAAAGTTTTGATGTTTGTGTGTTTGGATGTTTGGTCCTCAGTCACACAAAAACGACTGAACGGATTTGCCTGACATTTGGCACATACGTACATTGTAGCCTGGAAAGAAACATGGGCTACTTATTAATGTCCTCTGAAGATTTTAGTATAGGACACTAGCTGTGTCCGTTCACAATTTGCATTGTTTTAAATGGGACACCATGTAGTGTCCTTTAGTGTCCGTGGGTGTCCTTAAGTGTCCGATTTTTCAAGCCGACAGCTAAATCGTACGTGTAGGATTTAGCTGTCCGCTTGAAAAATCAGACACCTTTGTAAACGGACACTTAAGGACACCCACGGACACTAAAGGACACTACATTGTGTCCCATTTAAAACAATGCAAATTGTGAACGGACGCAGCTAGTGTCTGATGCTAAAATCTTCCGCGGACATTAGTATCGGACACTAGCTGTTGGACACCGGCGCTAGTGTGAACGCCCCCTTAGCTGACCTGACTGTCCATATGCACAGCAGAAAATAAACAAGTGAAAGAACTCCGCTCTCCCCAGAGAGTAGTGAATTACATCCTCTGACCTCATATAAGATATCAGGCCAGGTGCTTTGACAACAGTGTGTAAACCATGGGAGGAATAATCTCATAGAGCACACAAATGAAGCAGCATTGCTAAAGCAATGTATTTAGGAAAACTCGTGAATTTACATATTCTAGCAGCATAGCTAGGATCCTTGAGATGGGAAAAACCCTTTAACCCTTTCCCGATCTGTGCTGTATTATTACATCGTGGAAAATTGTTCATTTTCAAAAAGTTTTATTTATAAAAACAGTAAAATGTAACAAAAAAACCCAATATAAATATGGTACTGCCGTAATCCTAATGACCCGCCGAACAAAGCTGCCATGTCATTTTTAAAACAAGATGCAAAAAAATATAAATAATATACTATACAAATATTCGGGAAAATTTTTGCAGTCTTTGTTTTTATGATGTTCACTTTGCAGTCGAAATGACGTTACCTGTATTCTGCAGGTTGATACCAAATTTATATAGCTCTTGTTACCTTTTATCACCTTTAAAAAATAAATAAAAAAAAAATCCGTCTTTATTTGTAGGCCTTATGTACTTTCTATTTACACCATTTTTAGGACGGTTTGATGTTTTGTTTGCTTTTAATACAAAATTTTATGGGAGGCAAAATGGTAAAATGTTGTTTTTTCTTTCTTTTTTTCTTCAACGTATAGGAAAAAAAATCTTTATACTTTTTGATCACACATTGTCGTACGCAGGTATACCTAATGTGTGTGTTTTACTTTATATACATCAGGGAGAGTGTGTGCCTACATAGGCAGTACGGAGACTTACAAGTCATTCTCCGCTAGGGATTCTGGGTAAAAAATATGCAAATCTATTCTCCAGGATGTAATTAGGAGAACAGTGCACTCTGTACGCCGCCCTCTAGGCGCACACTCTCCCTGATGTGTACAATTATCCCCTGACCCTGGTCTATAGTCTCTCACTGTGCCAAATCAGTATCCCTAAGCTATGCTGAGGAAGCCCAATAGGCCGAAACAGCGCTGTCCATAGCAGGGAATCTGTTCCTTTTGGAATAGAAATACTAATTTGGCAATTAAATCTGCATCATGAATAATTAGACTTTTTAACTGAGTCATGCATGATGTTAAGGATGCTGCCCTCTAGAGGGCGGTGTAAAGAGCGCACTGTTCTATTAATTACATCCTGGAGAATAGATTTGCATATTTTTTACCCAGAATTCCTAGCGGAGCAGGAATGACTTGTAAGTCTCTGTACTGCCTATGTAGGCACACACTCTCCCTGTCAAAAGACAATGGACTGATTTTTGTTCACTGGTTGTAAGAAAAATGAATGAAAGCAAGCAGAGATCTAGAAAACTGAGGAATTGATATAGCAAGTATATTGGAAAATTGTACAACTTTTCATTATATAACGTTTGTCTGAAGCTGGACAACCCTTTTTATTTCTATGAATTAGGAGTGCAAGCTATTGGAAGTACAGAGTTTGGATAAGTGCTGCAGTCTGCAGCACTGAATTTTTTCTCCTACAGTACAGAACCATATATCAATCTGCTTTTCTGGTCAAAACTCGCCTGCCGCGACCATCGCGGTCGCGGCTTTCCCCTCCTATGTCGGCTCAAATGAATGAGCCGACATAGGAAGGCACGCCGCGGTTTCCGCCTGAAGATAGCACGTCGCTTCTTTTCTCTGCTAGCAGCAGCCCGCCACTAGCGGAAAAAAAGAAGCCCGGCAGTCTGCATAGGCCACCATTGTAAAGGGGTGAATTTTGAAGCGAAATCCGCTGTCAAAATCCGCCGCTTTGCCCACGTGTCAACGAGCCCTAACATACTGACCGCAGATCAGAGCAGCACGAGAGGTGGTGTGTGTGTGTTTGTGTGTGTATGTATATGTATCACTTTGTAAACAAATCCTGGCAAGGTAGACTGTAGCACAATGGTGTAATACATTTACACATGTTTGCAAATGTTGGTTGAAGTTTCCAGATGTGAGATAAACTCGTCATCACAGTCACATATAGGGCATGTGGAGGTGAATTATTATTATTACTATTATTATTGTTTATTTATATAGCACCATTAATTCCATGGTGCTTCACATTTGGGGGTTACATACAATACACAAAATATACAGGTAGATATAATACTAACAGTGATCGACTGGCACGGTGGGGTAGAGGGCCCTGCCCGCGAGGGCTGAATTGTCCTGATAGGTCAGCCTTTTGAAGGTTATTTCTGTACTGAGGAAAAAATAGGTGTGGAATGAATTGCCCATGAGCAGCTTCAGGATTACGCAAGTATACTAGTAGGACAACCTCTTTCCATGTGCCTGAATCAGTCACGACTCGAGACTCTCTCCTGTTTAGGTCCATTCATTCGGGCCTAATCAGGAGCGAGATGCTGCGACGGAATGCAGACACATTGAACCGGTGCCCCGTCGCGGCTATCTGCGCCAAAAAATTTAAAAAAAACACAGCGGAAAACTTCGGAATTCGCCCTAAGCCTCCAGTAAGGACCTGTAGTTGTTCATGTCTCCCAAATCTACCTGACAGACTCAGTAAAATAGAATTGACTATGGGAAGAAGTGTTAGATTGTATCTCACTGTTACTGGTGAAGTTTCTTAGCCTTCCTTCTAGTTGTACTTTGTGAAGAAGAAATACATCTTTTGTGTTCTGGTTGAGCTTGCTGAAGATCTGCCAGATGAATATTATGTATGTTTGTTCCTTTGAACCTCTGCTGCCTCCTTGCTACTTCCTTCCTCCAGTTCAGGTGCTTTTCCCAGGCTACCAGTTAACTTTTGCTCTTGTGACTATGAAGAAGGCTCCTGAGCAGCTCCAGAGTTTTCCATGTATGGGTGCCTTGTGAAGTTCATGTGCATGTCAAACGGAAAAGGAAGCCTGCAGATATAATCATCATCATTTTTGTGGTTTCATCTTAGTGGTTGTTACGTTTTCTCCATGACTACAATCTTGTTGTTATAAACAAAGAGGTGGACAAATAATGGGAACTTTAACTTGGCGCTGGTGAAGGCACTGAGTACATTCTATATTATATAAATTTCTCCTTCAGAATTGGGGCAGTTCAGGATAGAAAAGAATTGCATTTGCAGGCAAAAGTTGTTAGGCTGTTTTCATATCTATGTTAGTAGTTACTATCATAGATTGCCTTATAATTTAACCTATTTTATTTTTTGCTAGTGTGTGTGTGGTGACAGAAATATATATATTTTTTGTCCGTACATCCATACTCAATGCAACATGCAAAGTTGAAGAATTTACCAATGGGGGATGTTCACTGCAAATAGTTGTGTCTCTGGTTTTAAACTACCAAAAAAAATGGTATTACAAGAAAGATGAGATTCTCAGCTTTCATATACGGAAAAGAATGAACTACTGGGGCAACACGGTGGCCCAGTGCTTAGCCCTGCAGCCTTGCAGCGCTGGAGTCCTGAGTTCGAATCCCACCAGGAACAACATCTGCAAGGAGTTTGTATGTTCTCCCTGTGTCTGTGTGGATTTCTTCCCATTCTGCAAAGACATACTGATAGGGAAAAAAAAATGTACATTGCGATTCCTATATGGGGCTCACAATCTGCAAAAAAAAAAAAAAAAAGAACTACTAGCTATAAAATAAGAGAATTAGAAATATCACTAGTTAAAAACTCAGGAGTGATTTTATATTCAGTATGACTCACCTTACCAATTTGCACTTTACTTTTATTTTTCAGCAGGGAGCCACTCTACAGAAATGACTGAATATAAACTGGTGGTGGTCGGAGCTGGAGGTGTTGGAAAAAGTGCCTTAACTATACAGCTTATACAGAACCATTTTGTAGATGAATATGATCCTACTATTGAGGTACAGTTCACAAGTGACCTAAAGAACTATATATTAAGCTACAGCGCTACCAGCCTTAACATAACATTCAGTCACTTCTTGTTGTGAAAGATGCTAAGGTCCGGTCATTACATTAACACTTTGCTGGTGCTACAAGACATTCTGTTGAGCAGGTTAAATGGTATCCTGCACATTTACAAAATTCTGCTAGATGCAAATGTGATTATATAAAGATTCACTTTTAATCTCTCTTTATTTTGAAGTGATCTAGCCAATCCTTTGCCTGTATAGACACGTGCTTTACACACTGACATAACTGCAGGAACACATCACTTCATCTCTTCTACAACATCTTTTTATTTTCTCTGTTTCTCTCATATGTTGCCTAAAGATTATTCAAGTGTCTCTGTTGCAGTGAGACTACCATCACTAGCATCATTCCCGGTTTCTAATGGTGCTCAAACTGTAAATTCCCCATCTCCAAACACGTCTACACATTATGACCAGTTTCATATAAAGTCAATAAACCTATTATATCATGTCCAGCTCCCTGGAGCATTGCTCTTGCCTCTGAATTTTATCATCTTCTGGCTCAAGCATAGCGTATGGTGAAAGTTCTCCCAAGCATATTCTGCTGTAACCACCATGTTACAGAGTTCATTATATACCACAAACTTAACTATGTATGTCAGGCTCAGATTTAGAGAAAAATTACTTGTGTAGATGAGGCAGTTGGTGCGCTAGGCGCAGGCTTTCATCCCTAGGAGCCCTGCTCTGGCTGTTCAAGTAGGATGGGAAGTGTCATAGCAGTAGGAGGATCAACTCAAATGTTAATTGACATGTCAACATGAATTTGAAGGGTTTCATTTAAATTGCATGACAAAAAGAATATCAAGTTTGAGGAGTACTGGAGTATTGTGGAATTTGTATACTCAGATACTGCAGTTTTCTTTCAAAATACAAAAACATAACAATAGGTTTATTGGCTTTCTATGAAACCAGCCATAATGTGTAGATATGTTTGGAGATGGGGAATTTAGAGTCTGGTACCATCTAGAAACAGGGAATGATGATAGTTATACTAGTGTCATTGCTGTGAAATCTGTTGAACAAGAGGCAACATATGAGAAAAATTGAGAAAATTAAAAGATGCCTGGGATCAATTTGATGTTAGCACCGGCTGTGGCAGCTGCTTATCTCCTGCTATTTTTCAGTACTGGACATCTGCCGTAATAGTATAGCGGGTGTCGGGAAGGGTTTAAAGAAACACTTTTTTATTCCATCCCTGCAAAACCTCACTTGACTGTCACCCCCATGAACAGACATGCTGTTTGAATCGCACAGAAAGGTCTGTTGCTTGTGATGACCTAGAGAGAACAGAAAGCCATGTTAATGTCAAGGGTTCACCTTGAGATCACATGCCCCAAATAGGGAGAAGAAGAAACACTGAATTTTCAGATAAAAAGTTCTAACTAAATAAGGTGATACTATCTAATAGATAGATAGATAGATAGATAGATAGATAGATGTGCTCTAGGTACAGAATGAATGAACAAAATTCAGGAGTCCTTCCTCACCTTCTCTTATTTTCCCTGCAAGCCCATGTAAGCAGTAGAGCATACCGTGTTTCCCCGAAAATAAGACAGTGTCTTATATTAAATTGTCACTCTAAATATAGGACCTGTCTTATTTTCGGGGGGTGTCTTATTACAACCGTCAGTCATGCCGGCACTTCCTTAGTGGAGCGTCAGCATGACTGCTGGTTGTAGGTAGTGTAGTGTAGGGGAGGGGGGAAGTTATCATACTTAACTTTCCCTTCTTCCTAGCAGCGCTGGTGCTGCTGTTCGTCCTGGAAGTGGTGAGCGGGGCTTAGCGGAGCTTTGCAAGCTCCACTTCACTGACACAGCAGCCGTGCTCTGTGCTCCATGTGCACAGGAAAGCCGGCTGCTGCCTCTTCTGTATGGCAGCTGCTGTGTCTGCCTCTGGGAGAGCTCATCCTACAACAGCAGAGGCAGCAGCCGGCTTTGCTGTGCACACGGAGCACAGAGCATGGCTGCTGTGTCAGTGAAGTGGAGCTCGCTAAGCCCCGCCCCCCAAAACCTCCGCTAAGCCCCCCCTCCCGAAACCCCGCACACCACTGCCTGGCATGCCTTTTTTTCGGGGGATGCCTTATATTAGGCAATTCAACAGAAAACCCCCGCATGCCTTACTTTCAGGGGGTGTCATACTTTCGGGGAAACACTGTAGCTCTCAATGTAGAAGCAAGAGAAAGAATAAACAAATACAGTATTTCATACAAAAGAGCCACAATTTGTTAATAAAGTACTGTATTTTTTGGACTATAAGACATACTTTTTTTACCCAAAATTTGGGTGGAAAATGGGTACGGGCGAGTGTCTTATAGTCTGAATACATTGGCCTACTCCAGCTTTCTGCAGCGGTGCTTCCTTCAGCAGTAAGGAATGGGGTGATGCTCTAGGCCCTGGGCGCGGGGACAGGTTGTCCCAGCAGCACGAACCCATCCAAGCATCTACTGTGCTATTACGGCAGATCCTGGGTCTGTAAAGATGATGGGTCTTAAAAAAAAAAATATAAAATAAAAAACAAAAAGCGCTAAATCACCCCATTTCCCTAGAATACATATAAAAGTACAAAATTACTGTGAAACACATACACCTTAGGTATCCCTGTGTCCAAAAATTCCCAGCCTACAAAATATTTTTTCCTGCAGGCTAAACAGCATAGTGGAAAAAAAAAAAAAAATCTAAATTGCCGAACTGCCATTTGGTTCGCTTCTGATTTGAATAGAAAGTGATAAAAGCAATAGACATTCCTCAAAGTGGCAAACTAAAAAATACACCTTACCCTGCAAAAAAAAGACACCCTATGCATCTCTGTACAGCTGCAGGACCACCTGTCAATGTGCCTTTGCAGCTGTTGCAAAGCTACAACTCCCATAAATTTTAATATTTTACCACATTTTTTACTTCAAAATTTTTTTTGCCTATTTTCCTCCTCTAAAACCTAGGTGCATCTTATGGTCCGGTGCGTCTTCTAGTCCGAAAAATATGTTATATAAAATTATTAGTGACACGAAGATGTCGGAATATCAAACGTTTTTGAAAGTTTGCATACACTTGAAGTAGTTTTCTTTACAAGGAATTTTCCATTAGCAAAACTTTACTTAAAAAGTCTACCACTTTCCCCAAGCATATTCAGTTGTCACCATTGTCTTACAGAGCACATTATAAGCACCATACCGTTTCTAAGTATGTCACCTTCAGCTGCTCAAGTAGCATGGGTAATGTCATAGCAGCTTGCGAATCAATAAATGCCTTCAGTATATGATGGGTTTAAGCAAGCTATATGTATCCTGAAATGTAAATTCTTTTTTTTTTTTTCTTTCCCTACCGTCTTGTAGGATTCTTACCGGAAGCAAGTGGTAATTGATGGGGAGACCTGCTTGCTGGATATCTTGGATACTGCAGGTCAAGAAGAGTATAGCGCAATGCGTGACCAGTATATGCGCACTGGGGAAGGCTTCCTTTGCGTGTTTGCAATCAACAATAGCAAATCATTTGCTGATATAAACTCCTATAGGTAACTTGCAATCACTATACATATTCAACCTTGCTCATTACCATGCATGATAGTAATTCCCTAGTGGCAACTACTTTTTCTTAAGTTGTACATACTAGCAAATACAGCATATGTCTTAGGAAGTGAAGTGTAAGGGTATGTTCACACGGAGTTTTTTGCAGGCAGATTTTGACACGGAATCCGCCTCAAATTCAGCCTGCAAAAATGGCTCCCATTGATTTTAATGGGAGCCACCTGCTTTCCCCCCCCCCCCCCCCCCCCGCTAACTAGAAACGGAAAAAAGAAGCGGCCTGACCTATCCTGCCATAGATTCCATTCATTCAGGCCTAATCAGGAGCGAGATACCGCACCGGAATGCCAATGCACTGCATTGGCATCCTGTTGGGGCTGGCCGCGCCAAAAACCACACAGCTTAAAAGTTTTCCTCCACGTGAACAAGTCCTACGAATGCTGAAGACTAGATATCTTTCCATCTAAAATATTTAATATTTAGTTTATATACTTCTTGACCTTTATTTATCACATAAAGGCAGTGTTTGTGTTTTGTTATTTGTTTTTCTATGTGCCATTGCTAGGCTAGATGCACATTAATCCCTTAGAGACACAGCCCAAAAGTGACTTAAGGACCAGGCCTCTTTTTTCAAATCTGACATGTGTCACTTTAAATGGCGATAACTTTGAGACGCTTTAACTTACACAAGTGATTCTGAGATTGTTTTTTCGTAACACATTGTACTTCATGTCAGTAGTAAATTTTCGTCGATATGTTTTGTCTTTAATTATGAAAAAATAGGAAATTTGGTGAAAATTTTGAAAAAAATGCAGTTTTCAAACTTTGAAATTGTAAGCCTTTCAAATAGAAAGTCATACTACCCGAATTTTTTCATAAATATAATTAACCATGTCTCTGATTTATGTAGCAATCAAATTTTAAGCACCCTTTCATTTTTTTCAGATATTATAAGGCTTACAAGTCAAGCAGTAATTTTCCAAATTTTCAAGAAAATTTCCAAAACACATTTTTCAAGGGACCAGTTCAGTTCTGAAGGGAACTTGAAAGGCCTCTCTAATAAAACCCCCCAAAAGTCACCCCATTCTAAAAACTGCACTCCTGAAAGAATCCAAAACAGCAGTTAGAAAGTTTCTTAACCCTTTCAGCATTTCACAACAATTAAAACAAAATGGAGGTCAAATTTACATTTTTCAATTTCTGTCACTAATATATTCATTTAGCCCTAGAATTTACACGTTTACTAAGGTTTAAAGGAGAAACTGCACCCCACATTTTGTTACACAATTTCTCCCGAACATGACAATACCCCATATGTGCTGGTACCCTAATGTACGGGCACACGGTCGCTCTCAGAGCGGATGGAGCGCTAATTGGATTTTGTAGGCCAGATTTTGCTAGAATATTTTTCAGGCGCCATGCCCCGATTGCAAAGCCCCCAAGGTGCCAAAACAGTGGAAAACCCCAAAATGTCACCCCATTTTGGAAACTAGACCCCTCAAGGAATTTATCAAGGGGTATAGTGAGCACTTGGACCCTACAGGTGTTTCACAGATTTTTTTGTCACTGTAGCCCCAAATTTTTCATCTTCACAAAGGGTTAAAGGAGAAACTGCACCCCACATTTTGTTACACAATTTCTCCTGAACACGACAATACCCCATATGTGCTGGTACCCCAATGTACGGGCACACGGTCGCTCTCAGAGCGGATGGAGCGCTAATTGGATTTTGTAGGCCAGATTTTACTAGAATACTTTTCAGGCACCATGTCCCTTTTGCAGAGCCCCCAATGTGCCAAAACAGTGGAAACCCCCAAAATGTCACCCCATTTTGGAAACTAGACCCCTCAAGGAATTTACTAAGGGGTATAGTGAGCATTTTGACCCTACAGGAGTGTAACAGAATTGGCCCAACAAAAGGAAAAGTGACATTTTTTGCTATAAAATGTAGCTTTAACCCCAAATTATGCATTTCCACAAGGGGTTAAAAAAGAAAATGCACCCCACAAATTGTCAAGCACTTTGCCCCAACTACAGAAATGCCCCACATGTGGATGTAAAGTGATCTATGGGCACACTGTAAAGTCCAGAGCTGAAGGATCGCTATTGGGATTTTGGAGGGCAAATTTAGCTGAAATCTGTTTCAGGCACCATGTTGCATTTGGAGAGCCCCTGAAGTGCTAGAACAGTGGAACACCCCCCCCCCCCCCCAAACGACCCCATTTTGAAAAATAGACCCCTCAAGGAATTTATCAAGGGGTTTAGTGAGCACTTGGACCCTACAGGTGTTTCACAGATTTTTTTACCATTGAGATGTGAAAATGAAAAATTACTTTTTTTCCAATAAATCGTCCATTTAGCGCCATATTTTTAATTTTTGCAAGTAGTTAGAGAATTAAGAGCCCCCCACAGTTTGTTACACAATTTCCCCTGAACACGGCAATACCCCATATGGGATCATAATCTGCTGTATGGGTACATGTTGGGGCTCAGAATGGAAAGAGCGCTATTTGGATTTTGGAGGGCATATATTGCTGGAATAGTTTTGAGGTGCCATGTCGCATTTGCTGAGCCCCTAAAGTATCAATACAATAGAAACCCCTCAAAAGTGACCCCATTTTAGAAACTACACCCGTCAAGGAATGTATCAAGTGGTATTATGATTTTGAGACTAAAAATGCTTCCCAAAAATTGAAATTTTTAAAGAAATATGCCATTTTGGTATCCAATGCATTGCACCCACTTTGTGTTGTCAGAGACCTGCACTCCTAAAACTATTAAGTGGGCCTTCCCGAGGGGCAAAAAAATTATATATGTGGGTATAAACTGCTGCTTGGGCGCACAGCAGGGCTCAGAAGCGAAGGAGCACTGCGCTTTTTAGCTTTTGGGGTACAGATTTAGAGGGACTTTCTGGGCGCCATGTTGTTTTTGCAGAGCCCTGGAGGTGCCAGTAAACTGGAATTCCCCAAGAAGTGACCCCATTTTGTAGGGGAAATTTTAGAGTCTCTGCAAAAGTGCCATGGCATCCAAAAACCAAACCGTCTAAGTCTGTGCTCCAAAAACCAAATAACCTTCTTCCCTTCTGTGTCTGGCTGGGCCCTAATATCAGTTTATACCCACATATGACATTACATATGTTATCCCGGGTACACCAGTGTCATATATGTGCCCTAATATCAGTTTATACTCACATATGACATTACCCCGGTTACACCAGTGTCATACATGTGGCATACACTGCAGTTTGGGCGCACAGCAGGGGGCAGAAGGGAAGGAGCGCGATGCGGCTTTTGGAGTACAGATTCAGATGTTTGGTATCTAGACGCCATGTCATGTTTGTAGAGCCTGTAAGGTACCAGAAAAGTGGATTCCCCAAAGGAGTGAGCGCAGTTTGAAAACTGCACCCCTAAAATAATTTATCAGGGGGTGTAGTGAGTATTAGTATCCCGGACGTGACTGCACAGCGGATGGCGAAGAGGGAATGTATAAGCGGTGCGGAGGACATTGCAGACACTAAATTCCCTACTGTACCCCCAGTAGCTCCTATGATTGGGGAAGTCACACTGGAGTCACTCTGGGGGTCACTTCTGGTATATTTTCCCTCATAAGCTGTAAATCTGGGGTGTCCCCTGATATTCGCTCGCACAGCTTATACATTCCCTGCCTGCCGCAGCCAGTTGTGTTGTAATGATTTGGCGATTTTGCATGATTTTGTCTTCACATTGGTAGAGGCTATATTTTCTTTATTTTACTGCTGACGTGGCCATATAAGGGCTTGTTGTTTGCGGGATGCGATGTATTTTGTAATGACACCATCTTGGGGTGCCTAAAACTTACTGATTACATTTTATTAACTCTTTTTTTGCTGGATTTAAAAGAGAAAAAATCAATTCTGGTATTGAGTTTTACCTTTTACATTTTTCGCCATGCAGCGTACAGTATAAGTAACATGTGACCTTTATTCTGCAGGTCGGTACGGTTACGGCGATACCTCATTTATGTTATTTTTTTATGCGATACTAAGTCTGCAGAACAAAAACACATTTGGGGACATAAATCAGTGATTTTTGCATCGCCATCTTCTGAGAGGCGTAACATTTTTATTTTTCGCTTGACAGTGTTGGTTGAGAGCTTATTTTTTGCGGGACAACCTGTGCATTTTATTGGTACTATTTTGGGGTGCATATGACTTTTTGATCACTTTTTATAGCACATTTTGTAAGGTGAGATGGCGAAAAATCACTACTTCCGGCGGGTTTTTTCCGTTATTTTTTACCGCCGTTCACTGTACATTAAATATTGTTTCAGTTTTGTTATACAGGTTGTTACGGACGCGACAATACCAAATATGTATTGTTTTTATTAATTTTTTGTGTTTTTTTTTACATAATTCATTTTTTATAGAAAAAAGGGATTTTTGGGACTTTATAACTTTATTAATTGTTTTCAAATACTTTATTTTATTTTTTTTACACTTTTTTTTTTTACTTGTTCTTGTGTCCCTATGGGACACATGGATCAGTGATGATTGCATCACTGATTCTCTACTATAGAATGAGACACAGGCTGCAGTGACAGCCTGCACGTGTCTCACTCTAGACACAGGAAGTGAGCTGTGCGGACGGCACAGACTCACTTCCAGAAGACGCCGGGAGCATCACCAGGTAAGTGAGTGCTCAGGGCTGTCTGGGGTCACTAACCAGACCCCAGACTACATATTACAGATACCGGCACCCACCAATCTCACCGCGGGGGGTGCCGGCGGGGGGGGGGGGGGGGGAGAGATCGCGGCACCCTTTGTTTGCGGTGGTCATGTTTGACCATCGCAATCAAAGGGTTAAAACCTCCGATCGGTAAAAGTACCGACCGGAGGTTATGGAAAAGGGTGATAGCTGTCAGTAACAGCCATCACCCAGTTCCGATTCCGCCCGCTCAGCTAGTGAGCGGGCGGAATCACCATGACGTACAATTACTTCATGGTGCGCGAAGTACCTCGCGTCCATGACGTAATAGTACGTCAAAGGTCGCTAAGGGGTTAAAGAGGTGCAAAACAGATGTGAAAAAAGTCCATTTTTCACACCTGTCTTGCAAATAGGGGGCACCAATTTTCATGGATTTCCCATACATATCAGAGTATGAAGGGATCCGTGAAAATGGCTGAAAATAGGACAAAACCTATATTTTGATGATTTGTGACAGTGGACCATCAAAATATGACATGTGAATAGTCCTAGTGAATTAAGGACTGAAGGTTTTCACTGTCATGTGAATGCAGTAGCCTTTCTTGTCTAATTTGTTGATATTCTCAGAATCGCTCTCCTTGTGAGAATAAGCGACCTACTGATACTAGAACTGTGAAGTTTGTGTTAATTGTTCTTTTATTCAGCTAGTATAATGCTGGGTGAAACAGCATCTTTCTGGAGGTTTTTTTTCCTTTTAAATACTCAGGAAGAAGGATCTGACACGTTATCAACTATTCAAAAGTAATTTTCCCGTATCATCCTTTAGCCTCCATGACTGCAGCTCTGTGTATTTTCATGTGTGTGTGATATGACTTCTGTATTATCTTGAAGGCCTCTACAATCTAAATGTTACAAATAACTTTTATTTGATTTATAGAGAGCAGATAAAAAGAGTAAAAGACTCCGACGATGTCCCTATGGTACTTGTTGGTAACAAATGCGATCTGCCAACAAGAACTGTGGACACCAAGCAAGCCCAAGAACTAGCCAGGAGTTATGGAATCCCATTTGTTGAAACCTCAGCCAAGACAAGACAGGTATAAGTTTATCCTTCCCTGAGCCAGCCACCATTTCTTTCTTAACATAGATGTGATGAAGCTATATATAACTGATGGTTTCTTTGCAAACTTCCTTCTTAGGGTGTTGAAGATGCTTTTTATACTCTGGTTCGTGAAATCCATCAGTACAGGATGAAAAAACTCGATAGCAATGAAGATAGTAACCAGGGCTGCATTAGAATGCGTTGCTCCCTTATGTAATTCGGTAAGTGATAAGAGGAATTACACATTATTATGTTTTAAATTGTTGTTTGGTTTGTAAAAAATTTTTTTTTAATTTTTTTTTAATAGTCTTTTTGGGCAAAGCACTGGAGGTCTTCCACTCTAGAAGAAGACCAAATGCACATATCACCTGCACAAGACTGTTCTAACAGAAACTCCACTTAAGAAATCAGTTACCTCGTTCATGGATGGTCTTATCACTGTGTGTGTCCTTAGCATACAGCCACTGCCGTGTGGACCAACGTGTTAACTGCACCTCATGTGAAGCTTTAACCCCAAAGGAAATCACCTGGATTTTTCTACTTCAATTGGTTCTACTAAGAGTATGATGTGAAGATGTTTGGGTTGTTTTTTTGTTTTTTATTGCTGCACTTCATCTCAAGGATTTGTGTGGTGAAAACCTGCTGTGCTGTTTGAATAACTTTGGGTCTATACCACTATACTTCAGTATATACTTCAGTATACTATGTCTTATTAACATGGGAGATGTCCCTTTACTTTGAACTGACATGATGCACTGTTCTCAGCCTTACCTTATAAACCTTAATAATCTGTTTGAAACCATTGTAACCTTCAGAAAACAATCTCCTCCTCCCAAGTGTTTAAGAAGATTTGATGGCCTCTGCAACATATGGCCTGGCCACTTGACTTGTTCTTGCTTGATTTGTATTCATATGCACAAAATGGTTATAGGACCAAAAGGATAATGAATGTGCAAATTGTTTTAAGTGATGACTGTCTGGTATTCACCATCTGCCTTACTCTGTTTGAGCACTGAAGTATCATTAGTAAAAGTAGCACATTACAGGATGTTAGGGCTTACAAGGAAGGCTTCACATACTGGATTATGTCAAACTAAGCCTATGTTTGGATCAGTATTTTACACCAAATGAAACTTTGTCCTTATGTATTTGTACATATGTTATCAAATTCTTTTTCTTTAATGAAAACATGCAACATTAAATTCAAATATAGTTTTATGTAAAGCCAAATAGCAGGGAGTGACGCTTTCTGTATGTGGTTAGATGCAATTTATAGAGGTTTTTAGCTCTGCTGTGTAGTTAGGGAGCGTTCACACTACCATCGGTGTGCAACAGCTAGTGTCCGCTGCTAATGTCCGTTCAAAATCTTGTGCAGACATTAGCATCAGACACTAGCTGTGTCCGCGATATTTTGCATCGATTTAAATGGACATCGGGTGCGTTTATTTACTGTCCGTGTCTGTCCTTAACTGTCCGTTCCCAACCTACATGTCGGGTTTTGCTGTCCGCTTGAAAAGTCGGACATCTTTGGGAACGGACAGTAAAAGAACGCACCCGATGTCCATTTAAATCAATGCAAAATGTCACGGACACAGCTAGTGTCTGGTGCTAATGTCCGCACAAGATTTTGAACGGACATTAGCAGCGGACACTAGCTGTCGGACACCGCCGGTAGTGTGAACGGCCCCTTAAAGAGGATCTGTCACCTGGTCTCAGAAGCCCAATAACATACCTCATCTGAGAAGCACTTGGCTGGCATACCCTAACTTGCTTAGAACTAATGTTATAGCTTTGGAATAGTTAAATTAATTTGGTCTCTGGATATTTTGCAACTCTGGCTGCCAGATAAATTTTCACAGTTTTCAGATGCACAAATAAAATGTAAATTGTAGCGTTAAAAAAATAAATAAATCATACTAACCCTTTCCCCCACCATGCCTATATATTTTCTGAAAGTAGACACCTGCAACATTTTCAAAATGCCACTTAGTACTGTATACAAACAGGCACCTTCATGCAATTTTGGTTCAAAGTGTGTGTTTATTTTTTTTTAAATAATAATAATTTGCAAATAAATATGTATTAGTTCCTAAAAGTAGAAACCAAACAAAAGTTATATGCACCAAAACTACTAAAAATAAGAGTTTAACATGTGCAAAGTTCATTCATATCACTAAGGCCTACACCTGCATGCTCAAGAAATCCCTTTCTGGATACAGAATGTACTTTCCAAAAAACTGCAAGATGTGAGGAATTCATACATACCAGACATATATATTTACAGGTGCACGTGCTAAAAGCCAAAATCGCATAAATGTACCAATTAATTTTGTACTTGCAAGTTAAATAAGGGCTTACATAAACATTGTAACTCTTAATGAATAATTATAATCTTTCTGCCTAACTAATGTCATAACTAGAGCTGGTTCCAGATTGCTGCTTTATTGCTTACATATTATGGACGCAACCTCTGAAGTTCCTGTGGTTCATCATTACTGGTGTAAGACAGTCATAATTCTATATCTGATGACTAGTGGAAGTCCACGTGTTTCATTTCTACTGTGGGTGCAAAAAACCCCAAAAACACTATTATACCCATTTTAAAGCTGCCAAAAACTGGGATTTTATATGGTTACACTTAATGGGTGAAAATGTATTATCTGACTGATGGAACTTTTCCGCCTGTCAGAAATGTTTTATACGTTCATCTTTAGTAATAATCGTTATAGCTATTATTTTACCATGTAAGGGATATCACTAGAAAGGCAACCGGAATATTTTACTCTATAAAAATCAGGGACGAGCAGGGTCAGTTATAAACTTTAGTGATGACTTTGTGTATGTGTTGTGTAAGAGTTTGGTGCAACTATTTTGGTGTTGCAATCTAGACGATTATAAGTCACAGTTTCAATAATTTCCTGGGTGTGTTCAGAGGTATTTTATATAAAAAAATACCCCTCTGATTAGGCTCAGAGGTGCATTTCATTGTCAAACAGAGGGATAATTAGAGAGCAAAAGTATAGTATGCTGTCTAATTGGAGCGGGAATAAGATGGACAGAAGTTCTCGATATTCCCCCCCCCCCTATTAATCATAGTCTACAGTTGTGCTCCTTCACCCTTCTTCCTCCTTCATGCAGCTCTGAGATGCTGCCTGAGGCAGGAGGGGAGGGTGATGCATATCTCTGGATCTGTTAGGGCTATGAAGATGATCCAAGATCATTTTCATAGATCTAACAGATCCTTAGATATCAGCATTTGTAGTAATGACATATTACATATGTCCTCAGCTATAAAAGAGCCACCATGGACTAATGTATAACATGTGTGGGTGGCAGGTAAAGGATTAATGGAGGTGTTTTTTTTTTTTTTAAATATAAAATATCATAAGGCATACATTGTATTTTGTAGAATTTTCCCATAGCACATCTGCCACTATTCAGTGTTTTCTGTCAACAGATTCTAAAAGCCATCTGAACTTACGTATGAACTCTAAGGAAATTGGGGAGTCTTGGATCTTTACAGGAAAAACTATGAAGCTTTATTTAAAAGCTTCTTTTAACATATTAACCAGTGTAGAACATGGGTCCCAAGTCTACCACTCTGGATAGAGCACCTTCATACTGCCACTCAATTCTTTGGCACTGGTGGAGATATATTAGTGCTGTTCTCCCCTATTTGGCAGTCACACATGCACCATGACTGCCACTCTATTTATTTAGACTACTTCAGATCCTTATTCACATGATCGTGGTTGAGCTCAGCAGTCTTATGGGATAAGTTTAATTTGTTGTACAACCCTTTGATTACTTAAGTCATATATCTGGGCATCAGTTCTTGAAGTGAATGGCCAGTTTCTCTGCTCATTTCTTCCAATGAAATCACATTTGACATATTCTGCCAGATCCAATTTTTTAGGAAAGTTCAAATATTATATCTAGGTACAACATTCATATCATTAGAGATGCAGCTCACTTGCATAGACTTGGATATAAATAACAATATAATCTGCCTACATCCAACTCCAAGGCTGAGCCAAAGGATTTTTTTTATTTTTTATAAATAAACCAAATGCACCCCACTTAAATTACATCAAAGTATGACCAAAGCTTTGCTTATACACTATTATGTGTGTTAAAACAGTATGAGGATGGGAAACCTTTACAGCCATGACATGTACCACCCTAAAGTACCCACTCCATAACCTGAGGATCAAAACTATCCTCTTTGAAACCAAGAAGCTGTTTTGACGTTAACTAAATAATTGGTGTCTGGAAGTTCATTATGTTTTATACAGGTTGTTTCCGGGTACCGCAACCCACGACACCCTATTCCCACTTCGTTCTTGTGTACAGACTATAGGGCTGGGGAGATCACTAGGAGATTTACTCTAGAAATCCTACGGTAGTTGAGACTATAAACAGAGCTTTGCTTCCTGCGCATCATGTACAACAATTAGCTATGGTCATTTTAAACAAGCTAGTGATCTAAAATAGCCTATACATATTGTAGGTTAGCTGTTCATCCAAGTTGTATGGGGTCCTGCTGACGCTCCTAAAATGGCAGATGTTGGTGGAGATGAGGATTGGCCAGTTGGATTTCTGCTGCCCAATCCTTTTATTTATGGGAAGATAAGTCGCTGGCAACAGCTCCTTTCACTCTCCGATTTATTACCCATGCACTGCTCAGCTGAAATTTTACAATATTGGTTGCTCAAATGCTATTTTGTGTGTATGGCTGGCTTAAGGCTTATCACAATGTTTCATTTCTGCAAATTAATTTGACATGGACTAGTCTACTTACCAGTCCACCAAAAATTTTACACTGGGGCTCAATGTGTTTGTGCTTGAATTTGGTGTGCGCTGCACCTCTCTTGCACCTTTTTTTTTCTTTTGCTGTTCTGCCAGATTTATGAAGTGTTTGCACCTTTTTTCTACGTGAGAATTCCCTATCTGATACTTTGTGATTTTGGTGAGACAAGTAGACATGGCTGCTCAGGCGAACATGGATTCTCCGATTTTATTACTTGCTCCTTTTTAAAAAAAGGCAGATAAATAGATGCATAATCACTCCACTCAGAGAGTCACCTACAAAACAGTGCAGACTATAGGACACAATTGCACAATTCTAAGATACAAAACTATGCAATGTTAGCACACTTAACATGTACATTAATTTTATAAATCATATTCAGTTACTTGTGTCAAATCCTAAAATTCATTTCCAACTCAAGTGGATAGCTGCATGAAGAATGCAGAGCAGAGGGAGCGACAGATCTGGTCACACTCTTCTTTGCGATGACGTTCATGGAATTTATCATCATCTTGCGCCCAATTAGTAAATCATGTCAGAAATAGAGATGAGCGAACACTGTTCGGATCAGCCGATCCGAACAGTACGCACCCATAGAAATGAATGGAAGCACCTGTGACGCCGGACGCCGGCAAAGTCAGCATCACAGGTGCTTCCATTCATTTCTATGGGTGCGTGCTGTTCGGATCGGCTGATCCGAACAGTGTTCGCTCATCTCTAGTCAGAAATGGCACACAAAAGGCACACCTGCGCAAAATTTTGACGGAAAGAGGTGCAATCGACAAATACCCTCTCTGAGTTTCTTACAGGCTGTTGTCTGATACCATCATTTACTGTGAAAGAGATGATACATTGTAGGGTACAAGGTTTTAAAATCATATATACAAGAAATGTGCCTTTTTGATGTTAAAAAAATAAACTAGTTACTGAAATGTGTTTTTCTATAGAATGGGATTTTTCTTAGGCTGTATCCATCGTTCTATATACAGTTCCGTCAAGTATTCAGATAGTGTGAGATTTAGCTCCCCTTTGCTTGGCTGACAAGGAAAAGATAAATATTGATGCTTAAGGACATACTATCATAGGAAACAGATGCCAATCCGAATTGGCAGTCCTATATCAAAGACTGATGGAAAGACATACTATGCAAGAAGGGGTTTTCCTAAGCTAAAAATATTGATGACCTTTTGCAAGTACCAACCCACTCCCACCGATCAGCTGTTCTCAGAAAATGTAACAGGAAGACAGCTCTGTGTAGTGTTTGAACTGGTTCACTGCAGCTTCACTCCCATTCAAGTGAATGCAAGGTGATTTGCAGTAACTTGGTCTGACAACTATACAGAAGGGATTTTTCTGCTGCTTTCTCTGTGTTAGCGGCTGAGAACAGCTGATCAATGGGGGTGCCAGATATTACACCCCCACCAATCTGATATTAATGGCCGAGATGCTGAGTGACCACAATAGTCACAGGGTCTTCACTGTATTATACACAGGACAACCGGCAGCAATTACCGCAATCGGTGATCGCAGGTATTAACCCACTGCCACCCTCCTTTTATGTAGCCTGTAATAGAAGTGCTTACATTTTGCAATTCGTTAGCATTGCAATGCATTTAATCAGTGATCCTTAACCCCCCCCCCCCAGAGGGAAGTCTAAAAATTACAATGTTTAACAAAAAAAAAAATATTTGGTACTTTATGCGAACAGGCACCTTCATGCAATTTTGATTTAAATTGAATGTTTTATAAAAATAAAAAAATGTATATTAGTTGCTAAAAGTGGAAACCAAACAAAAAAAATTATATGCACCAAGCCACCTGAAAATAAGAGATCAACATGTGGAGAGTTCATTGAGATCACCAAGACCTAAACCTGGATTCACTTGTCTTCAGAAAATCACGAGAACTGGAATAAGCAAAAATCTGCTTTGAAGCTGGAAATGTTAAAAAAAAAAAAAAAAAGTATCCTGTAAAATGTAGAGATTATACACTGTGGAAAGCAAGTGAACCCTTAAACCATATACATTTTTTTGAAAGTAAACAACCTGAAGACTACAAATGTCTCAATGGGTTACCAATAGCCACATCCACCTTCATGTAACTTTGTGACAACAATATTTTGAAAAAATGCACCAAAACAAATATTTGCACCTAAAAATCATATTCATTCTTACATTCACACACAAAATACATTTAAAACAATAACTCAAGGTGGAAACTATACATATATAAAGGCGTAAACAATATATATATTGGTATGAAAGGATTGGTATAGACTTGGTCTGTCCAATAGTCAAGTCAGCTAGAGGTCACCAATATATTCTGGTTGTCTTAGATTACGCTACTCACTATCCTGAGGCGGTTCCCTTGCATAATACGACATCAAAGAGTATTGTCCGTGAGTTATTCTATATGTTTTCAAGAACAGGCATACCTAAAGAGATACTGACCGACCAAGGCACACTGTTCATGTCAAAGGTGATGGAAGAGCTATGCAAGCTGTTTAAAATTACCCACATACCGACCTCTGTGTATACCCCCAGACAGATGGGTTAGTGGAGCACTTTAATAAGACTCTGAAGCATATGTTTAAAAAGGCGGTAGAAAAAGATGGTCGTGACTGGGATTGCCTGTTGCCATACCTGATGTTCTCTATTAAAGAGGTTCCACAAGCGTCTACAGGTTTTTCCCCTTTTGAATTATTTTATAGTAGACACCCCAGGGGCTTACTTTATATAGCCAAAGAAACCTGGGAAACGGAGGCTTCCCCATACCGAAGTGTCATAGAGCATGTAGCTCAAATGCAGGATTGCATTTCAACAGTCCTGCCAATTGTAAAAGAACATCTGCAAAGAGCACAAGAGACCCAAAGCAGAATTTACAATCCTTCTGCCAGAGTCCAAGAGTTTATCCCAGGGGACAGAGTCCTTATTTTGGTGTCTACTGTGGAGAGCAAGTTCTTAGCGAAATGGCAAGGCCCATATGAAATTGTGGAAAAAGTAGGAAGCCTTTTCAAATCTACCATGTGAACTTGATTAAGCCCTGGAACCAGAGGGAATCCTTGTTGACCTCAAATACAGAGGTGGGTGATTCATTGCCACCAATCCCTCCAGTCTGTGTGAATGAGACCCTCTCAGTGCCCCAGCAACAGGAGGCAAAAGAGTTCCTGCAGAAAAATAGACACAAGTTCTCTGATCTACCAGGGCTTACATAGCTGATAGAGCACCATGTAGAGACACAACCTTTGAGAAAGTTAAACCTCAAACCCTACCGAATAAAAGAGGCATGTAGGGAGGTGGTCTCAGCTGAGGTTAAACACATGCTTGAGTTGGGAGTGATTGAGGAATCCAAAAGTGAGTGGTCTAACCCAATTGTATTGATATCAAAGCCCAATGGTACTTGGAGGTTCTGCAATGACTTTAGAAAATTGAATGAGATTTCAAAGTGCAGGCAGTATTAGACTCTATAAGTGAGGCAGGCCGTACTATCAACCCTGAGAAATGTGCTTTAGGGCTGGAGGAAGCCAAGTACCTGGGCTATGTCATTGGCAAAGGGGTAATAAAGCCCCAAATCAATAAAGTGAAGGCAATACAAAATTGGCCAAGATCACTATCCAAGAAGCAAGTCAGGGCATTTCTTGGCATTACTGGCTACTACCGGAGATTTGTGCCAAACTTTGCCTCTATTGCAGGTCCTCTTACTGACCTGATGAAAGGTGGGAAGTCAGTGATGATCCACTGGACACCAGAGGCAGAGAAGGTGTTCCAGAGGTTAAAGCAAGCTCTATGCCAGCAACCAGTGCTGATAGCCTCTGACTTTAGTAAAGAGTTCCTGGTGCAGACAGATGCCTCAAATTCAGGTCTAGGAGCAGTGCTGCCCCAGGTGGTAAATGGTGAGGAGCATTCAGTAATGTACCTGAGCAGGAAGCTGTCCCCCACTGAGAAAAACTACGGGAATGCATGGCCATTAAGTGGGCGCTGAATGCTCTGAGGTACTACCTCCTGGGCTGAAAATTTGTTAATAACTGACCATGCTGCCCCTTACATGGATGAAAATGAATAAGGACAGAAATGCTAGGGTTACCAGATTGTTCCTATCCTTGCAAAATTTTTCTTTCAGTGTGGAGCATAGAACCGGGAAATTATTGGGAAATGCTGATGCCCTGTCAAGGGTCCATTGTATGATGGCCACCAATGCCCAGCCCTCCGGTCTGGAGAAGAGGGGGGGGGGGATATGTAAGCCGATGGCCGGCCAAGTAATGGAGGGGGTGTACATCTCACCCAGAGTACTAAGGTGGGTGAGATGAGAAAACTCCAGAAAGAATGTTTATCAGTAGGTAATTCTGTCTGCTGAGTGTTATTTCAAAGTTTCGGTTACTGGGCTGGATTTTTAGGAATGGCAGGTAGGTTTGTAGTGGGACCTGTCATTCCACCACCCTCCAGTCCACACTTTGGGGATGTTCCAGCAGCGACTGGAGTGACAGCAGCTGCAGAGAGTCTGCTCGTCAAGGAGGCTTAAGAATTCAGCTCCAGCAGCAGACTGGAGGCAGAGCTTGGCTGGAGAGCCAAAGAAAGAGGTCCTATTTTTGGAGCTGTGTCCTGAGTGATTCTACTGGCTTTTGATTTCTGTTATCCTAGGTGAGGTAACATATTCTTATGTTTAGATAGAGCCTGGCCAGGCAGGTATTTATTTTTGCATTGTTTCCTTTTGTTGCTGCACTACCTTTTTGAGTGAAAATAAACTCTACCTTTGCTTTGGACTAAAAGAAAGTGGACTTTTGTGTCTATGCCACCCCACCCAGCAACCCCAGACTCAAAAAAAAAAAAAAAAAATTATATATATATACACTCACCGGCCACTTTATTAGGTACACCTGTCCAACTGCTCGTTAACACTTAATTTCTAATCAGCCAATCACATGGCGGCAACTCAGTGCATTTAGGCATGTAGACATGGTCAAGACAATCTCCTGCAGTTCAAACCGAGCATCAGTATGGGGAAGAAAGGTGATTTGAGTGCCTTTGAACGTGGCATGGTTGTTGGTGCCAGAAGGGCTGGTCTGAGTATTTCAGAAACTGCTGATCTACTGGGATTTTCACGCACAACCATCTCTAGGGTTTACAGAGAATGGTCCGAAAAAGAAAAAAACATCCAGTGAGCGGCAGTTCTGTAGGCGGAAATGCGTTGTTGATGCCAGAGGTCAGAGGAGAATGGCCAGACTGGTTCGAGCTGATAGAAAGGCAACAGTGACTCAAATAGCCACCCGTTACAACCAAGGTAGCCAGAAGAGCATCTCTGAACGCACAGTACGTCGAACTTTGAGGCAGATGGGCTACAGCAGCAGAAGACCACACCGGGTGCCACTCCTTTCAGCTAAGAACAGGAAACTGAGGCTACAATTTGCACAAGCTCATCGAAATTGGACAATTGAAGATTGGAAAAACGTTTCCTGGTCTGATGAGTCTCGATTTCTGCTGCGACATTCGGATGGTAGGGTCAGAATTTGGCATCAACAACATGAAAGCATGGATCCATCCTGCCTTGTATCAACGGTTCAGGCTGGTGGTGGTGGTGTCATGGTGTGGGGAATATTTTCTTAGCACTCTTTGGGCCCCTTGGTACCAATTGAGCATCGTTGCAACGCCAAAGCCTACCTGAGTATTGTTGCTGACCATGTCCATCCCTTTATGACCACAATGTACCCAACATCTGATGGCTACTTTCAGCAGGATAATGCGCCATGTCATAAAGCTGGAATCATCTCAGACTGGTTTCTTGAACATGACAATGAGTTCACTGTACTCCAATGGCCTCCACAGTCACCAGATCTCAATCCAATAGAGCATCTTTGGGATGTGGTGGAACGGGAGATTCGCATCATGGATGTGCAGCCGACAAATCTGCGGCAACTGTGTGATGCCATCATGTCAATATGGACCAAAATCTCTGAGGAATGCTTCCAGCACCTTGTTGAATCTATGCCACGAAGAATTGAGGCAATTCTGAAGGCAAAAGGGGGTCCAACCCGTTACTAGCATGGTGTACCTAATAAAGTGGCCGGTGAGTGTATATATATATATATATATATATATATATATATATATATATATATATATATATACACACACACACACGCTACATGTACTGCAAACATCAACTACAACAAAAGCTTCGACTATCAAAAACACTTATACATAAGACAAGATTTTGTTATTCACTAATATGTTAAAAATCTATAAGGCACCTAGCATACTATGACACCAAAATCTAACTTTTTTGAAATTACACACAACTTAAATTTTTGATATCTACAACCACCTTCATGCAACTTTGCAGCAAACAGAGATTACAAGCAAAAATTGCACAAAAATTCAAATTTGCCACTAAAGTGCCACCTCAAGCAATCAATTTCTGCAAACAAAATGTACTTTCTAAAAAACTGCAAGATATGAGGAGTTCATACATACCACACATGTATATATTTATTGGTGCAGGTGTTAAAGAAATGTCAAAATCGCATAAAAGTGCCAACCAATTTTGTGCATGCAAATTAAATAGGACTTTACATAAAAATGTTATTTTCTATCCCCCTATAAAAATTGTAGTAAGTTTTAACTTCATCTCTAGCGATATTCATTATTGCTATATTGCTTTTAGCGTGTAACGGATATCACTAGAGACATGTTTTACTCGAGAAAGCTCAGGTATGGACAGGACTGGGATTGGGTGAAGTGTAAACTTTATTCATGACTTTATATGTGTTGTGTAAGTGTTTGGTGCGATTTTTTTTGGCGCTGCAACCTGGGCAAAGGTAAACGTCTGGTTGACAGTGCCTATAAACTTTCTGGTTATGTTCAAAAGGATATTACATAAGAATACCCCACTAGTAAGGCTCAGAGGGGAATTACATTATTTAATATATAACAATCAGAGCGCAAAAGTACAGTATGATCTCTAATAGATAGGAGAGGGGATAACATGGACAAAAGTCCATACTACCCCCCTCCTGGGGTCACATACAGGTTAGGCACAGATGATGATGATTCATCATCTCTGTGCAGTTTGCAGGCTCCTCCTCTTCCTACTGCACTTCTTAACATGCTACCTAAGGTGGGTGGGCACTTTAAAACCCTATTTCTCGGGACTGGATGGCGCTATGATGATGATTTTGGATTAATTTTAAAGAGTAGAATCTCATTTTAAAATGATACCAAGATCTTAATAGCTCTTACAGTTTCTGAGCAAATTGCTGTTAAAAACAGTCAGGAATTGAGATCTGCAATAAGATCTCAATGTTGAATAGCGTTTTCAACAGTGAATTGCTCCGGAACTGAAGATCTTGGTATCATTTTAAAGATGAGATTCTCATTTTTAAAATAAATCCAAAATAATCATGATAGCCAAAACCAGTCCTGAGATATCGTCATTAGTATTAAAGGGGTAGTCCCATCACAAGGATCCTATCTATACTGCTTGTTAATGTGGATGTAAGACTTTTCCTAAATACACTGCTTCAGCAAAACTGCTTTGTTTGTCCACTATCTTACTTTATTCAATTCTTTGTGGCCGCAGCCCTGACCTAGCTGCTCCTGAGTCAAGTGATGTATCTGCCTGCTGTCAGGGGGGAGGGAGGAGGGGCTAAGTGCATGGGAGCGAGCCTGTGTTTCTAGCTATTCCTGTGTCTACACCACATGTGACCTAGCTTGCAGCTCTCAGATAGAGGAGAGGAGCTGCTTTCATTTCTGAACTCGTCTTCTGTTCTCCCAGTTATCAGGCTAGCTAATTCAATTGTGTTCATTATGGCAGAGACAGGCAGTCTCTGTATGTAACACAGAATGGAGTTGCTCCTGTACTTCATAGTCCAATATTGTGCATATAGTGTTTTTTGAGGACCTTTAATGACATCACAGGCCCTTCAGCCACCCCATAGGATCATGCTATGCGGTGGGCAAAGCTACACGCTAATTTGGGGGCAGAGCTAAACGGCAGGTTGCATGTGAAACCCCGCCCGCCAAATGACGCAAGAAACCAGGAACATTTTACAGCAGTGAAGACTGGTGAGTACGCAACGTGGGAATACCCCTTTAAGGATGTATTAGATACATGATTAGCTACAGAACTGCCACCCTGGGAGGACGTATAGATACGTGGTTGGCAGGAAAAGGGTTAAATGTTCCACCTTCTCTTGCATCCTCCCTAAAATTCGTGGACAAACCCTTTCAGAATTGGTATCTGCCCAAAAGTTTAAATAAATTAAATTTTTTATATCCATTGACAAAAAATAACGCCTTGAGTTTGGCAGTGATCCAAATGTTGTGCCTGTTTTGAGGGATTTGAAAGCATTGTGGGTAGATTTGCAGAGGGAGTCTGGGCTTAATCCCTTTTCTACTTAAACTGCCCCAATCTGTAACACTGTGAATATAGATACATTTGTGCAATAATTTCAGAAAGAATGTACACCTAGTCTTTCACTAGAGAACTATATATTCATACAGTATATGAACAAAAGTACTGGTACACCTCAGCAGCTTTCATGATGTCCATAGGCATTAATATGGAGTTGGTCCTCACTATGTTGCTTAAATATCAATAAATGGTCTTCCTTCGATGGCAGAAATGTCTCTCAAAGCCCCTCAAAATGAATATCACTAAGTGGGAGTTCTTGAGATGCCTCTCTAGGTAACCAGGAGCTACAGACAACTTTCCAGCCAATTTCAACAGACATATTGGCAAATTATGACCATCCATCTCTCTCACATCAGAGGGGGTGAAGCATTATGGATCATCATTAAGAAGAGCAATCTTTTGACACCATATGACCATGTTCTAATCTACGAAATCTTTACTAACCCATGAACAGTCCAGTGTTCTATCTTTATTAACTACGTGTCCAAAGGTGTAACCTACATAGTAACATGTTTTTGCTTTTTTAAATTTAACTTTTTATTAATTTTTATAAAGTAATAAAGATATAAAATACCTACAGACAAGTAAAGTACAAAATGCGTATAATATGGTCCTGCATTATAAAAAAAAAAAGTCTGAACATCTGTGGAACTAGAGGGATAATACATAGAAAGATTAACAATAGCAGACGAACCCAGGAAAGAACAAATAGATCCATAGTTACTTAATGTTTCCAGAGATATGATAAAGTAACACTGACCATTAAGAAACTTGAAAACTGAGAACAAATAAAACAATGTAATATAAGAGCAATAGAATGAAATAAAATAAAGCCCATGTACAAAGGAATGGGTTACACAAGACACTCAGATATGTGTTCATACAAGATAAACAACATTAAAAGGGTACAAGAGATATAGGATGTCAAATGTTAGTCTAGAGGCGTGGATCAGGAGGTTTTCTTATAGGTTATCCACAGAATCCATTGTGTGTGAAATCTAGGGAGGTAATTACCTCTTGTTGCAAGTAAATTCTCGATGGTGGATCCCAAATGTATATTTTGGATAAGTTAGGCTATAATGAGACACTGGACATTTTTCCATTGGTGGGCTCTCATAGCTCTTGCTGCTAACATAATCTGGCCCAACACTACTCACATACAAACAGGAAGCCTATCCAGGAGACCTAGGAATATCAGTCTTGGTAAGAAGAGACATAAATTGGAAGACAGCTGACCAAAAAGCTAGAATCACGGAGCACTCCCACCACATACTGTGGCTTGCAAATATTCATACCCCCTTGAACTTTTTCACATTATGCGACTCTACAACCACAAACTTAAATATAATTTATTGTGATTTTAAGTGATAAAGCAACACAAAGTAGCACATAGTTGTGAAGTGGAACATATATGATGCATGGTTTTCAAGAGTTTAAACAAATTTGCAAAAGTACTCAGCCCCCTGTACAATGATACGCCTAAATAAAATCCAGTGCAACCAATTGCCTTCAGAAGTCACTTAATTAGTGATTAGAGTCCAGCTGTGTATGTTCTGTGAAGACCTTGGTGGTTTGTTAGAAAATACTAGTGAACAAACAGCATTATGAAGACCAAGGAACTCACCAGACAGGACAGAGATAAAATTGTAGAGAAATTTTATGTAGGCTTAGGTTATGAAAAACATATTCTAAGCTTTGAGCATCCCAAGGAGCACAGTTCAAACCATCATCCAAAAGTGGAAAAAGTATTCTACAACTGCAAATTTAACAAAACATGGCTGACCACCTAAACTAATATATTGAGCAAGGAGAGCACTGCTCAGAAAAGTAGCCAAGAGGCCCATGGTCACTCTGGAAGAGCTGCAGAAATCCATGACTCAAGTGGGAGAATTTGTCCATAAGACAACTATTATTTCTGCACTCTACATATCTGGCCTTTATGGAAGAGTGACAAGAAGAAAACCATTGTTGAAAGAAAGACATAAGAATTGCTATTTGCCACAAGTCATATAAGGGGACACAGCAAACGTGGAAGATGGTGCTCAGGTTTGGATGAGACCAAAGTTGAGCATTTTGGCCTAAATACAAAGTGCTATGTGTGATTGAAAAATAACACCAACCCCACTGTGAAACATGGTGGTGGCAGAATCATGCTGTGGGGAGGCCTTTCTTCAGTGGGGACAGGGAAGCTGGTCAGAGTTGATGGGAAGATGGATGGAGCTAAATACATGGCAATCCTGAAAGAAAACCTGTTGAAGGCTGCAAAAGACTTTCAACAAGATAATGACCCAAAACATACAGCCAAAGATACAGTGGAATGGTTTAGATAATGTGTTAGAATTAGAGATGAGCGAACAGTGTTCTATCGAACACATGTTCGATCGGATATCAGGCTGTTCGATGTGTTCGATTCGAATCGAACATCACGTGGCAAACTCCAAAAAAATTCGATTCCCCTCCCACCTTCCCTGGCGCTTTTTTTGCACCAATAACAGCGCAGGGGAGGTGGGACAGGAACTACGACACCGGAGACATTGAAAAAAATCGGAAAAAAGTCATTGGCTGCCGAAATCAAGTGACCCCCATTTTAGACGAATAGTGGATTTCATATCCGGGTCATATGAGACTGTGAACTTTGTGACTATGAGACAGGGATAGCTGTACAGGCAGGGATACCTAGGGATAACCTTTATTTATGTGAGAATGTTATTAAAAATAACTTTTTGGGGCTCTATCGGGTGTGTAATTGTGTTTTTTGTGAGATAAACTTTTTCCCATAGGAATGCATTGGCCAGCGCTAATTGGCCGAATTATGAACTCTGGCCAATCAGCGCTGGCTCTGCTGGAGGAGGCGGAGTCTAAGATCGCTCCACATCAGTCTCCATTCTGGTCCGACCTTAGACTCCGCCTCCTCCAGCAGAGCCAGCGCTGATTGGCCGAATTATGTACTCTGGCCAATCAGCGCTGGCCAATGCATTCTATTGGCGTGATGAAGCAGAGCTGAATGTGTGTGCTGAGCTCAACTACGCCGGTGGTGTAGCCAAGAGTTCAGTGCACGGCCAGCTCTGCTATGCCGGAGATTGAACTCCCAACTACGCTGGTGGCGTAGCCGAGAGTTCAGTGCACGGCCAGCTCTGCTATGCCGGAGATTGAGCAGAGTTGGCCGTGCGCTCCGGTGGTGTAGCAGAGCCGAGGGTGCAGAAGGGTTCAAGTGCACCCTCGGCTCTGATGTAGCAGAGCCGAGGGTGCAGAAGGGTTCAAGTGCACCCTTGGCTCTGATGTAGCAGCGCCGAGGGTGCAGAAGGATTCAAGTGCACCCTCGGCTCTGATGTAGCAGAGCCGAGGGTGCAGAAGGGTTCAAGCGCACACTCCATCCGGAGATGTAGCCGTGCTAATGCTGTCAACACTGCTACATCTCAGATCGGACCACAGTGGAGACTGCTGTGGAGTCCACAGCAGTCTCCATTGTGTTCCGATATCAGATGTAGCAGTGTTGACAGCATCAGCACGGCTACATCTCCGGACGGAGTGTGCGCTCTAACCCTTGTGCACACTCAGCTCTGCTACATCAGAGCCGAGGGTGCACTTGAACCCTTCTGCACCCTAGGATCTGCTACACCACCGGAGCGCACGGCCAACTCTGCTCAATCTCCGGCATAGCAGAGCTGGCCGTGCACTGAACTCTTGGCTACACCACCGGAGTAGTTGAGAGTTCAATCTCCAGCATAGCAGAGCTGGCCGTACACTGAAGTCCCGGCTACACCACCGGCGTAGTTGAGCTCAGCACACACATTCAGCTCTGCTTCATCACGCCAATAGAATGCATTGGCCAGCGCTGATTGGCCAATTTACAGAATTCGGCCAATCAACGCTGGCTCTGTCGGAGGAGGCGGTGTCTAAGGTCGGACCTGAATGGAGACTGGTGTGGAGCGATCTTAGACTCCGCCTCCTCCGGCACAGCCAGCGCTGATTGGCCGAATTCTGTAAACTGGCTAATCAGCCCTGGCCAATGCATTCCTATTGGAAAAAGTTAAAATTGCAAGCTGACAGGGATTTCCATGTAATAAAGTGACTTATATGCCCCCAGACATGCTTCCCCTGCTGTCCCAGTGTCATTCCAGAGGTGTTGGCATCATTTCCTGTGGTGTCATAGTGGACTTGGTGACCCTCCAGAGACGGATTTGGGTTTCCCCCTTAACGAGTATATGTTCCCCATAGACTATAATGGGGTTCGAAACCCGTTCGAACAGTCGAACAGTGAGCGACTGTTCGAATCGGATTTCGAACTTCGAACATTTTGGTGTTCGCTCATCTCTAGTTAGAATGGCTCAAAGTCCAGACCTAAATTCCATTTAGCATCTGTGACAAGACATGAAAATTGCTGTTCACAATGGCTCTCCATCCAATCTAGCTGAGCTTGAGCTATTTTGTAAGGAATAATGGGCAAAAATCTCAGTCTTTAGATGCGCAAAGCTGGTAGAGAAATAACCCAAAAGACTTGCAATTGCAGAAAAAGGCGATTCTACAAAGATACAGGGGGCCTGAAAAACTTTTACACGGTGCACTTTTCAGATTTATATTTGGTTGCAACTTTGATAGCCATGTATCATTTTCAAAACAAAAAAGGGGGAGAACACTGAGCGTGCTTATAGTGTAGATGAGTTTACGATGAATGTTGTAAACTAAAATGTACAGAGAAATGGACCAGTTGGTCCCTCACCTTCAGGTTTTGTGCATATGTCACAACACCAAGAAGCATAGAAGGTGAAGGTGACTGCAGAATCCACAGACTAGTCACCTAGGACCAGACAGTAATGGAAGGAAGATGGTTGGAGATGGACGTCTGCACTCTCTGGTCCACAAATTGGAATGTTGACAAGGTAGATAAAATATATGACCTTTATTGGACAAAAACGTACTGCACAACATGTTTTGAGCTCCACAAGCTCTTCTTCAGGTACACAATTACTTAAAATGTACAATAGGAATAGGTACAATGTAATAATACGCATTTAAAATTGGAAATAAGATTAAAAAGTATTTGTTGTAAACATGGGGTCTCAAACTCAATTTACACGGGGGCCGCAGGAGGTAGAGTCTGGGTGAGGCTGGGCCGCATCAGGTTTTCCACAAGCTATGCTTGCCGCAGCAAATTTAGCTCCGCCCAATTTTATGATGTAATCCACCCATTCTTATTCATTTTTCATGTGCCCCCACACAGTATAATCCTCCTACAGTCACCCGTACATTATATGTCCCCACATTATAATGTTCCCTTCCAACTGTCCCACAGTATTAAGTCCCTCTCCTGGTGCCCCAGTTTAAACTGGGGAAACTAGAGGGGACATGAAACTGGGGAAGCTTGAGGGGGACATAAAACAGTGGGGGTAGTTGGAGGGGGGCAATAAATTAATGGCAGCTGAAGTGGGACATTAAACTGGGGGCAACTAGAAGGGGACGTTAAACTCGGGAGGCTAGAAGCAGATATTAAACCATAGGGGTAGCTGGACGGTGACAATAAACTGGAGGCAGACAGGTCCCCCTCCAGCTACTCCCATGGTTTACTGCCCCCTCCAGTTGTCCCCAGTTTAAGTGCCCCCCTTCATCTACCCCCAGTTTCATGTTCCCCTCCATCTGCCCTAATTTCATATCCCCCCTTCATCTGCCCCATTTTCATTTCTCCCCCAGTTTGATATCTCCTTTCATTTGCCCCATTTTATGTCCCCCCTTCATCTGTCCCCAGTTTCATGTCGTTCCTCCATCTGCCCCAGTTTTATGTACCCCCTCCATCTGCCCCAGTTTCATGTTCCCCTCCATCTACCCAAATTTCATATCCCCCTTCATCTGCCCCCATTTTCATGTCCCCCTCTGCCCCCATTTTCATGTACCCCCTCCGCCCCCATTTTCATGTACCCCCTCCATCTGCCCCCATTTTTACACTCCCCCTCATCTCTGCCCCCAGTTTCATGTTCCTCTTCCATCTGTGGCCCCAGTTTCATGTCCCCCCTCCATCTCTGCCCCTAGGTTACTGACACACACACACTCCACTCTGCATCTCACAATCCTCTCAGTACTACATCTCTTCATCTTCCGGCGGGCACACTGAGACACGCCTCCCGAGTCACATGACGTCTGACATCACACACAGGTCCTTGAGTTTTAAACTTCAGTAGTACTAGCTTTCCACTGATCACCCATCACTTTCTATTGCTGTTATAAGAGCGGGGAAGTGATCGGAGGAAAGTTTAAGTAAAACACTGAAGGGACATAGTGGGACATGCAGGGAGCCGCAGTTGGCCCGCGGGCCGCAAGTTTGAGACCCCTGTTGTAAACAATACAGAAATCCATTGAACAGAATAAATAAATCAATGAAACTGTGCATAAAAAGGATTACGGTAGTAGACCCTACTCCAAGGGTTCTGTATATGAATAAAATGCAATATTCCAGGTAGCTTTCCATGTGAATCTGGTGAAACCATACGCTGGATGGGACTACAACTAGTATTGGGAAAAAATATATAAAGAAATAGGAATTAGAATAGAATTTATAGCTTGGATGGGAAAGAGTCCTATAGCCATACACTCGCAATGGACTCCTATTCCTTTATATATTTTTTAGTTGTAGTTCCATCCAGCGAATGGTTTTACCGTATTCACATGGAAAGCTACCTGGACTATTGCATTTTATTTATTTATAAATAATTTTTATTAAAATTTTCAATAAAGGAAATCACAACAAAAGAACATTAAAGAAAATATTTGCTGAGGAAGCAGATTTCAGGCAAACCATCGAAATATCAACAGACCCATAAAAGTATAAATGGCAAAAATAACAACAAAATCAAAAAAGGGGAAGAGAGGGACAGACACACAAAGACGAGAAACATATAGGGAAGGAGAGGAGGGGGGGAGGGGAAGGAAAAAGATCAGAGACCACGAAATAACAATACAAGTCCCAGGGGACCCGGACAGTTTGAAATTTGTCCACAGCATTATTCAGGGAGGCCGTGAGGGACTCCAAACATTTTACATCCTTAAAGGGATCCTATCACTCAGACACGAATGGGGGGGGGGTGCACGGTGTACTATGTATGGGGGAGAGATGTAGGGTGTACTGTGTGTGGAGGAGAGATGTGTGGGGTAAGGTGTACTATGTGTGTGGGACAGAGACCCGCAGAGCCCCAAACACAGTCAGAAGGAAGTGTGAGATCTGCTGATAGTGGAACCACTCCAACACAGGCATGTGCAAAGTAGTAGTAAAATAGTCAAAGGGCCTGAGTTCCAAAGTGAGAGGGTCAATTAGGTCAGCCATATGAAACAAACCCAGACCTCCCCAAGTGTGTACTAAGCGAGGACCTAGCCCCTCCGGGAGGAGCGGATTGTATAGAAAAGAAACCATGGAGGAGCGTGGCGAGGCAAGTGGGAACAGTCTACTGCAGGAGTACCAAATGGATCTGGTAAATTGAATAGGGACGGCCGGGAGGGGGGAAGGGAAGGGGATCACAGGAAAGCGTTAGGATGAACCAGGGCCAGCCACAATTTTTCAATTTCCACCCACCTAGTGAATGCACAGGAGGCAGCCCAAAATGGGATACAGCGCAAGTGGGTAGCCTAGTAATAGTATAGGAGATGTGGGACCCCAAGGCCGCCCTCAGCCTTGCCTGCCTATGCTGGCAACAGCCTTTTTGATATGAAATGACTAAGATGAGGATTACTACAAATAGTGCTCTGTAAGGGCATTTGGCCACTATAGAAATAGGCTTCAGCTTCTCGTTTGTCCTGAGTGGCTTAAGATCTGGACTGATTTAAGGAAAATGGAAGCAGATTCCTCTGTTTAATTCTAGTGTACTATGTGGTGCACTATGGCTGGTATCAGGGCTGCTTACAGTCCACGCTGGTTTTACATCATTTCTCTTTTACAGCTTTATGCTCCTTATAAAACAACTAGCTTTTACCCGCGACTTCCTCTGCAGTGATTTGAGAATTGGGCGGACACAGACGTGTGAAACTGTAAAAGTGCTTTAAAAAGTTTGGTGGGCTAGCAAATGTGATGTGATGTGTTGTATTGTGTATGTCGTGATACAGACAATGTGATGTGTTGTATTGTGTATGTCGTGATACAGACAATGTGATGTGTTGTATTGTGTATGTCGTGATACAGACAATGTGATGTGTTGTATTGTGTATGTAGTGATACAGACAATGTGATGTGTTGTATTGTGATCTGTTATATAGTGGAAAGCTATATGTAAATGTGAGTGAGTAGAGTGAGGGCTACTCCTGAGGTGACAGTAAGGAGTGTGCAGGCAGGTTGAGGCAGGAAATGCCAGGCAGTGTGTGTGAGTCTATAGCTGGGGCTAGGAGTCCTGCTTTTGTGAGTCTCCTGCTAGGAAGCCATGTTGTTTAGTGGCACCAAAAGTAGCCTGTGACTCAATCCTAAGGGAAAACTATGTTTGTGGAAAATTGCACGCAAATCCGTCCAGGCGTTTTAGCGTGATTGAGGAACAAACATCCAAACTCACAAACATCCAAACACACAAACTTTCACACTTATAATATTAGTAGGATATAATGCTGAAATGCATCAAGCTGATCTAGATGGGGTTTATGGTCTAGACTGCAACACTGTCAGCAGTTTGGGTCAGTAACAGGATACAGAATAGATATACTTTTCCATCTGCTTCTATCAAGGTCAGATTCCACTGCAAGGTCAGCATCTTCTTCCCTCCTTATGTTCTCCTGTGTCCAGTTTGACTTTAGGGACATGTAACGTAAAATTTAAAGTATAATTGCCCCTGGGGAAAACTATACGTCCACTAAAGCAAAAGTTTAATTTATTAATTTTTTTCTGAATATTAATTGCAGTAAATTAAATTAGTTATTGGTGTATTGTGGGGTGCCCAAAAGTTGATTTTAGGGCAGTTTGTGAAGAGTTCACCACTGAGGCCTGTGACTAGCTGCAGTGATCCCCTCAGACAAGTGGGACATCACTGCTGACATCAGCCAGAGGACCTGTACACCACAGCAATCACTAGACACAAAGGACCAGGAGTGGTGAGTACATTTTTATTAATTACTGGTTTCACCTATAAATTTTAAAGCAAAAGACACAGACAACCTCTTTAACATGCAGATTCATCCCCCTGCTGTCTTTCTTTATGGTAATATTTGGATGGAGTACGTGAACATTTGAAGCGTATCTACCTTTCAACAAACTTTGCGTAAACCAATAGTACTGTATGTGTACATGAAGGGTAATGCTATATCTGGCTATTATATGAGTTATATTTTGAGATTTTAATACATCTCCTTATTTTAGGTTCCATCTTTCAATTGCATTTCTTTCTGAGATGGTGAATGGAGACTGGCTGCCATACATTTCATACAGTATGTAAAGGAGAATCTGCTCCATAACTGTCATTCATTCAGAAACAAGCCCAGGGACATGCATGGCACATACAGTCCTATGAAAAAGTTTGGGCACCCCTATTAATCTTAATCATTTTTAGTTCTAAATATTTTGGTGTTTATAACAGCCATTTCAGTTTGATATATCTAATAACTGATCGACACAGTAATATTTCAGGATTGAAATGAGGTTTATTGTACTAACAGAAAATGTGCAATATGCATTAAACCAAAATTTGACCGGTGCAAAAGTATGGGCACCTCAACAGAAAAGTGACATTAATATTTAGTAGATCCTCCTTTTGCAAAGATAACAGCCTCTAGTCGCTTCCTGTAGCTTTTAATCAGTTCCTGGATCCTGGATAAAGGTATTTTGGACAAACAATTCAAGTTCAGTTAAGTTAGATGGTCGCCGAGCATGGACAGCCCGCTTCAAATCATCCCACAGATGTTCAATGATATTCAGGTCTGGGGACTGGGATGGCCATTCCAGAACATTGTAATTGTTCCTCTGCATGAATGCCTGAGGATTTGGAGCGGTGTTTGGATCATTGTCTTGCTGAAATATCCATCCCCGGCGTAACTTCAACTTCGTCACTGATTCTTGAACATTATTCTCAAGAATCTGCTGATACTGAGTGGAATCCATGCGACTCTCAACTTTAACAAGATTCCCGATGCCGGCATTGGCCACACAGCCCCAAAGCATGATGGAACCTCCACCAAATTTTACAGTGGGTAGCATGTGTTTTTCTTGGAATGCTGTTTCTTTTTGGACGCCATGTATAACGCCTTTTTTTATAACCAAACAACTCAATTTTTGTTTCCAAAATGAAGCTGCCTTGTCCAAATGTGCTTTTTCATACCTCAGGCAACTCTATTTGTGGCGTACGTGCAGAAACGGCTTCTTTCTCATCACTCTCCCATACAGCTTCTAATTGTGCAAAGTGCGCTGTATAGTTGACCGATGCACAGTGACACCATCTGCAGCAAGATGATGCTGCAGCTCTTTGGAGGTGGTCTGTGGATTGTCCTTGACTGTTCTCACCATTCTTCTTCTCTGCCTTTCTGATATTTTTCTTGGCCTGCCACTTCTGGGCTTAACAAGAACTGTCCCTGTGGTCTTCCATTACCTTACTATGTTCCTCACAGTGGAAACTGACAGGTTAAATCTCTGAGACAACTTTTTGTATCCTTCCCCTGAACAACTATGTTGAACAATCTTTGTTTTCAGATCATTTGAGAGTTGTTTTGAGTAGCCCATGATGCCACTCTTCAGAGGAGATTCAAATAGGAGATCAACTTGCAATTGGCCACCTTAAATACCTTTTCTTATGATTGGATACATCTGGCTATGAAGTTCAAAGCTCACTGAGGTTACAAAACCAATTTTGTGCTTCAGTAAGTCAGTAAAAAGTAGTTAGGGGAATTCAAATCAATAAAATGATAAGGGTGCCCATACTTTTGCACCGGTCAAATTTTGGTTTAATGCATATTGCACATTTTCTGTTAGTACAATAAACCTCATTTCAATCCTGAAATATTACTGTGTCCATCAGTTATTAGATATATCAAACTGAAATGGCTGTTGCAAACACCAAAATATTTAGAACAAAAAATGATTAAGATTAATAGGGGTGCCCAAACTTTTTCATAGGACTGTATAAAGAAATGCTGACCTGTACTGAATGAGTAAATTGCAGATTCAGCATCAAAGTCCACTGGTTTTCCACTGGTCCTGCTTCCAGGACTTTTCTTTCCACATATTTTAGCAGAATGAGGGACAGAGTCCCCAAATGGTCACACCAGTCATTGTTGGCTGTACATGTATAAGCAGAGGTTGTGCTGCTGACAATGATGATAAAGGTAGTCTACCACCATGTTTATCAATATGTAACTAATAGCAATGACGTCTATGGCAAGTTATTAGGTTTTCACTCGTAGCTTTCATGTGACTGAATGAGCTGGCGCCATTTTTCAGATGGGCGTTCCAGAACGCCAGACTACGTGCATGTCGGCAATCAGTTCTTGTTATGGAAAGATAATCTGCCATGCAAAAGGACCCTAAATTGTCGGTATTTTGCCATGCTGATGTGATTGTAAGACAGGGAAATAAGATTGTGGGAGAGAAGTGAGTTCAATGAAATGTGCAACCCTTAGGTACATGTAAGACACTATATAAATAATGGGAAATCGATAATGATTTTCCTTAATACTTAATAGATGATATTAATCATACTGCTTTTTTGTCTAGTGCTTTTTTTGTTTTGAGGTGTTGGGAAGTAATATGTGTATATATATATGTTCTACTACAGAGAATTATATTTCAGCTTTATACATAATTCCTCAAGCCATGGTAGGGAGAGGGTTTCATTACATCTGCTTCTCTGGCAACAACTTCATACCCCCATGCTGGAAATAGCTTCCTATCCTTTTAAAGTGTATAGATCACATTACTGCAAAAGGAGACTGCACACCCATACTAGCAGTCTGACACTCCTAACCAGCACCATCTAGCTGTCTTGTCCACGTTTCCTCCTGCTGAGCTGTGAAGACCCGGTACCAAAATGTCAAAAACATCTAGTAAGTTTTTGTGTGCATACTAAACAATGTCCAATGCATGCTGAAAAAAAAAAAAAAAAAAAAACTAGCTACCTGCGAGCAGAAAACACCAACATGGATCTTCTTTGTGTTACAGTTGTCGGCAGAATTTATCTACCCTAAAGTTATGTTCACATCTGCGCCTGTGTCTCTGTTGCAGACTCCACCACACTGTCCACCTGAAATTTGGCAGAGGAAAATGTCCTCTTAAGAGGACTTCTTCCGCTGCCAGTTTGTTTGAAAACAACAGACCCTAATATAGTCTATCGATCAGGCGACACTAATGTGAACCTAGTGAAAGCAGGTGCAAAATCCGTTATAATCCGCAACCTTTGGCACTCCAGCTGCTGTGAAGCTATAACTCCTAACATGTGCCATTCATTTCCATGGGAGTTCTAAGAACAGCAGAGCAAGTATGCATGCTGGGAGTTGTAGTTGTACAACAGCTGGAGTGCCGAAGGTTGCCTGCCACTGGTGTAGTATATAGAATGAGACTGATGATTTTACAACAGCTTTATATGTATCCATAATTCTAAGTTGGATGGATTATTTGAAATATATGCATGTATGGATACTGAAGAGGTCTTAAGTGTCACCTATCATTAATCTTGTATAGCCAGAACAGAGATTTTTGTATCCGTTTCTTATGTTCATATGTTTGTCTGTAATATGTGCAAAAATAACTCATATTAAAAATAATCTCAAATTTCTACATAAATTTCCAAACATGTACACAGGTATACACAAGTATTCTTAATATACAAGAGGTTACCATTTTTACTGTTTACATACCTTGGAAATGAGTTTATCATATAAGGATTGCGAAGGTGTTATTATAATCAGCGCTTACCAGTAGCAAATTCATGGGAAGTGAAAATCCTGATAAGAATAACAGACTCATCATCTTGTTAACGCTTTCCCGGTAGCAACAGGAGGGTTTTATGCTGCTGTTATTTAAAGTAAAAATAAAAAGGTGTAAAGTAAGTAAAAATAGCCTATATGTTAAGGAGGAATAGTCAATCACAAGTGACGACTGCATTATCATCCTTAAAGGGGTTCTTCAGGAAGTCTGTGATCGCATACTTTCTCTGGGCTTTTTAGACGCTGAACTACCTGTGAATATAGGAGAGGAGGCGGAACCACTCCAGAACCCCTAAGTTTGATGCTTAAAAACCCCGGAGGACCCATTTGATTTCTGTTTTTGTGATCTCTTCATAAAGCTTTGTAGGCACTGAAATTCATTGCTATCACACCTCTTGTAGTCGCTCTTTGTATCCTTGCCTTTGTATCTTTGCCTCTTATTTGATTAGTAATAGAAAATGGAAAGTACTTTTAACATGAAAGAGAAACACTAAATGCAGTATACCACATTTACACTCCACCTTCACACGCTGCAACACAGTAACCCTTAGAGATCACTGCAATATGGCTCACATCTGCTTACAGTCTATGGGTCTGTGTGGTTTCTCTGCTAACCACTTTTTAATGCGTTCGGTATTCTGTTCAGGGGTCCCCAAGTGGACTCCCTAAATGGAATACCGAATACAGATGTGAACCAGGCCTTACAGATGTGAGCCAAGCCTTATAATCACAGTTGCAGATGTCTCTAGTTTCTCTAGTTCTCAATCAAAAATTCAGTTCTCAATCAAAAGTAGCCACATACTCCTCCATAGCGCCCAACTGTCCCCGATTCGATGGGACAGTCCCGATTTTAGACTGCTGTTCTGCTGTCATGGACGGCTTACAGCTTGTCCCGTTATGCCCCTTAAGTGTTATCCTCATTAACAAACTTTGCCAGATCACCACCAGCTCTTATCCCTAGGGTAAAAGCTAAATACTGTACGTCTGTTAGCACCTTCTGACATCAGATGGTCACGAGACTGGATTGCATGTCTTTACTTGCAAGTAAATAAATAATATAAAGAAAATTTTTATCCCGTGCAGTGGAGGAAAATGGAGAGATGTGGTGTGCAGGGTTTACTGTGGGGGCAAATATCTGGGGTGCAGGGTATAATGTGTGTGTGTGGGGGAGATCGGCAATGCAGGATGTACTATGGGGGGAGAGATGTGAGGTGCAGGATGTACTGTATGGGGGGAGATGTGGGGTGCAGGGTGTACTGCCTGGGGAAGATATGTGGGGTGCAGGGTATACTATGTGGGGGGAGAATTGTGGGAAGCAGAGTGTATTGTGGGGTAGAGATGTGGGATGTATGGTGTACTGTGTAGTGGGGAGAGAAGTGGAGTGCAGGATGTACTGTGTATGGGGAGAGATCTGGGGTGCAGGGTGTTCTGTGGGGGAGAGATGTGGGGTGCATGGTGTACTATGTATGGGGAGAGATGTAGGGTGTACTGTGTGTGGAGGAGAGATGTGTGGTGTAAGATGTACTATGTGTGTGGGAGAGCTGAATGGGTTTCAAAACTGACCGCCAGGAAGCCATCCCCTATGCAGTTTCTCCGGAGCTTAGCAAGGAAACCCGGTGGAATGACACAGGGCGGACATGGTGAACACCCCTTAGAATGCCATTGTCATTCTATATGCTATACAGAACCCAATGTGTAAATAGATTCTGACCTTACATGACCACATAATACAGGGGTGGGCAATTAATTTTCCCATGGGGCCACATGAGAAATTGTAACGGTTCTAGAGGGCCAGGCGCGTCGTGGCAAATTTAGCTCCACCTACTCTCTGATGACTCCGCCCATTCTCAATCATTTTTCCATGTGCCCCACAAAGTAAAATCCTCCTACAGTCACCCTAACATTATACACCCCCACATTATAATGTTTTCCTCCATATGTCCCACAGTATTAAGTCCCTCTCCTGGTGCCCCAGTATGAGCCAGTAGAAACTGGGGCAGCTGGAGGGGGACATTAAACTGGGGGCAACTAGAGGCAGACATGTCCCCCTCCAGCTACCCCCCACGGTTTAATATCCTCCTCCAGCTGCCCCAGTTTAATGCCACCCTCCATCTGCCCCCTAGTTTAATGTCCCCCTACATGTGAATTAAGTTTAACTGCCCCCCTACATCTGCCCCTAGTTCCCCCCTCTTGCTCACACATGCTGTCTCTTCTCTCTTATCATCCAGCAGCCCCCATAGCCGGCAGCTTGCAGGAAGCACACAGTCCCGTGTGGCTCCGCCCACTAATGAGTCATAGCCTATCCTGGTGATAGGCTGTGATGACATCATCACAGGTCCTTCAAAAACCTTCCACTAGCTATGCAGGCCGGATAGAAGCAGTCAGAGGGCCGGATGTGGCCCGGGGGCCGTACATTGCCCAGGTCTAACATAATAGTATAGAATATTTCCTAATATATTACCTACAGAAGATTATCCAGAACAATATCAGTAAAGAATTGTCCTACTTTGCAACATTCAGGTAAAATTTGGGACTAAAACTCATATTCAAGCAGACCATTTTATGCAAACAAATATACTCTCTAAAAAACAGTTAGGAATTAATATATGCAGGGCCGTTTTAACACATTGGTGGGCCCAGTACAAAGAGAGAATAGCCAGAAACACCAAAATATGTTGTAATTCTATACTGCATACATGACGACAGCATGGCTTCACAGAAGAGCCTGTGTCTTGAACTGGCCTGCTTGCAATACAGACTTTTCACCAATAAAAAAACATTTGATGTATTATGAAACAAAATAAGGCATAACAGACCCAGGACTATTAAGCAGCTAGAAAAATCCAACACCAGACTGGGGGCAACATTCCTCTCCCAAAACTCCAGCAAATGGTCTGACATTTACAGACTGTTATAATAAGAAGAGGGGATGCTACGCAATGGTAGACATGGCCTTGTCCAATTTTATTGAGGTGTGGGAATTGGGGTTGTATATAAGTTTGATATCACTGTGATCATACCAACCTGCAGAATATAGGTAACATATTTTATTCTGCACATAGAATTACGCAAAAACAGAGCCCATATAAAAATGCTATTGCAAATTACAATTTTTTTACAGCCATAGTAAATGGTACCACTATGCAGTACAAAGAAATATAGAACATTACAAAATGTAATGAACAATGGCATCAGTGATGGGGATAAAATTGTGAATAATTAAGCATGCCAGCCTCATGAATGTTGTTCTATTAGAGCTGTACTGTAATAAACAATAAATAAGTGAATTTTACAATGCTAATAAAATACTATAATGACCATATCCTATCATTTTAATAACACACATGTTCATTGTTTGTCTTTTCTTTTTGTCTTCTTAATTGTATGTCACATATAGGGCTAGTTCACACGGGAAGCAAATTGGCGGATTTTGGTCCTGATTGTGACGCGGGAAGCCGCGTCACAATAGGATCAAAATGCGCCTGCAACGACTGTCGCGGCTTCCCGCTCCGGAGTAGGCCCAAATGAATGAGCCTAGCACAGAGGGTGCTGCCGCGAGGCGGACGCCGGGGCTGCACCAGCCGCGGAATCCGCCTGAAGAAAGGGCAGCTCGCTTCTTTTTTCCGTGAGCGGCAACATACCGGTCACAGAAAAAGTAAGCTAGCGGTCTACATAGACCTCTATTGTTAGGCGGCAGATTATGACGTAGATTCAGCGCCAAAATTCGCCCCCTCTTGCCCTGTGTGAACGAGCCCTTAGGATATATTCACCTTTGTCAGAAATTTGCACATCTGCTGTGTGTGATTGTACCCTACCTGCTTTTGTGCTATATGTGTACGTGTTCTGTTGCTTGTTAAAGTCCATTGGTATTGATCCACCATTTCCACTTGGCCTCAACCCTCTTAAACAAGTTATAGCATGACTTATCAGAATTCAGACCAGAACAATTTACTAACATCTCATATATTCTGACAAAACATCTCCGCTATAAGGAGGAGGAATGTATCTGTGTGAAAGTGAAAATGACAATATACAATTTTTTGCAAAAAGATGAATCCAGCATAAGGATGGGTTAGATGAATAAAATTTAACTTTTATTAAATCTTCATAAAAAATAGTAACATGCTTTTAGCAAGATCCAAATTGCATGGCTAATTTGGATCTTGCTAAAAGCACGTTACTATTTTTTATGAAGATTTAATAAAAGTTAAATTTTATTCATCTAACCCATCCTTATGCTGGATTCATCTTTTTGTGAAAAATTTGTATTTCTGCTGGTTGAAGTCCACCCGCGTTTCCGTGCATTCGGCTGGATGAAAGGGTGAGCTGGATAAACACATTATCATATATATAATATACAACAATGCTCTAACCACAGCATGTGAACAGGAAGCCCCTCTTAATATTAAACACCCATGCCACCAATGCTTCAACTTTATACTGAATGTATCCTAACTAGAGATGAGCGAACACTGTTCGGATCAGCTGATCCGAACAGCACGCACCCATAGAAATGAACGGAAGCACCTGTGACGCTGACTTTTCCGGCGGCCGGCCATTCATTTCTATGGGTGCGTGCTGTTCGGATCGGCTGATCCGAACAGTGTTTGCTCATCTCTAATCCTAACTGAGATAGCATATTACTCTGGTCATGTACGAAACTCATAGGGCTGAATAGGGCTTTCACCTGTTGGCCAAAGTTATGATGACGGCCATCGCCCAGGTGCTCAGCTGATCCTCTCTTCCCTGCCTTCAGAAAGCTTGGGAGCCACTGCTCTATGAGAATTGGAATAAATGGTAGTGCCACACAATACCACAATGGCACATGCAATATCATACATATATTTTTTTTATAGTATTAAAGTTGTTTATAAACCATAAAATATAAAGTTACTAAAATTGAAATGTGCAAAAAATAAAAAGCCTGAGAATTGGGAAGGAAGAGTAAAGGTGGTGCAGAGGTTAAAGGAATGTGCTAAGACCATAATGGCTTTAAATGAAGTAGTCAGACGCTCAACAAGATGAAAGCTGGCTCAAGTTCAGCCCTAGAGAAACTGAGACTAATGAAGCCTGGGAGGTTTATCACTAAGCTTTTGGATGGAAAGACGAAATACAGGAATAATTCTCTTGCTTTACACTTTTAATCCTTTCACAATCACAACTTTTCTTGTTCTAGAATAAAAGTGCTCTACAGATACTAGTATTAAACCTGTAGTTTGACAGACAGTTATAGAATGTAAAATACTTTGTACCGGGGAACATGGTGTAGTACTAAATAGGCCAAGATGGCTTAATGTTAATCTGGTACTTGAAGGGTATCATGATTATCACTATGAGGAACAAGCAGGATGACAAGTCATTCTTGGATAACTGTCTTAACTAGGCCATCAAGTGGGTTTTATGAGAAACGGGTCTGCTTTTCTCCCACAAACAGCGTCACTTGAGTGGGACTGATCTGCAATACCAGACTTTGCCCTTTCACAAGAGTGGTGCTCTTACAGAAAAACAAAAAACCCTGTATTCTTACCTGAACAAACTATTTCTTAATATTTCTCCTCTGTCAGAGAAATTGTTACATTGCACAGATAGGGAATACTTTCCTAAAAAGGCTGTTTATTCACATGTCAGGGTTTTCTGTGCTAGGTATTGTATTAGCTGTATTATCGGCCTTTGGACCTGACCCTATAGACATTATTGCATCTATTCACATGACTGTTCTTAATGGTCCGTGTGATTGATTTGTTACATAATAGAACATGCCATTCCCCGGCTGTGTTCATGGATCCTTCAATAGACTCAAGTCCATGAGGGATCTGTGAAAATGGATCCATAAAAATAGGTGTCCCTTGTGTCTACACTTGGAAGTGAAAAAAGGACATGCACTGAGATTTCCAGCTGAATATCAAAACCGCCAATATCAAAACCTGCAGAAACAAGTGGTAAAATTCATATTTTTGTCGCAGTTCCCCTGTTTGGATGTGAGCCTGAAATTTTCCTTATCAGAACAAACATAACACAAAATTTGGGAAAAGATGGGATTAGATTCTCTATCTTTTGCACTTAAACTGTTTTGGGATACATGTGGGAGTTAGATCATGCCGGTGATTATTATTATTCTTATTGTTTATTTATATATATATAGCACCATTAATTCCATGATGCTTCTGGGGTATTTACCAGGGTCCTTTATGAAGCACAAAAAACAAAAGAAATGCACAAAGCACATCACAAACAACATTCAGGACAATTAAATACAATATGGTATTTTTAGTTAGTGTGAACTACAGCTTAATCCTTTCATGCACTAGGTGTTTTGCACCTTGATGCCTTGTAGTGATGCTTGTATGGCATAATAACATTGGACGATGTAATTGGTGCTGGAGAGGTGGGGGAATTAAAGGGGTTGACTGAGTTTAAAGTTTACAAGAGCTGCAATAGAAGTCAATAAAATAATGAAATGTACTCCCCTTCCCCTCTATCTTCAATGACAGCCTGATGTTTGCAGCGACATCCCATTGTGTAAAGTGACTGCTATTTTATGACATCCCATATTTTGTGTATGTCGTTAATACATCAAACTCATTTGGTGCTGTTCATGTTTCTGTTTCAGAAAATTTGACACAACTTGCCAAACACGTATCCGATCAATGGCAAAGTGTTTAGAATGTGTGAACAGTGCCGAAGAAGTCTGAGTGCTGTACTGAACTCTTTTTATCTATAAAAAACAATGCCAGTATTAGTTTTCACATATATGAGAACTTACTCATATATAGAAAAATATTCTGGAATTAAACAAATCTCAATAAATTCCTGGCTGTTTTATGTTGGACTTGATGGACTTGATGGTCTTTATCCAACCTCATCTACTATGTAACTATGTAACTGTGTGGTTTTGCTGTTTTATTTGTCCAGTTCTGGTCAGTTACAACACCGTGCATCACTGGCCTCCATATTGTCATCTTTACACTTATCCAGATACTTTATGTCCTCATCATTGTTATCCTTATTCTATAGAATTGCCTTCTCCAAAAAGTCTTGCTGACATCCGAAGTCTGGCTGAGAAAGTATTTGCAACAGAAGTTCTTGATGAAGACAGCAAGGAAGAGTTATCTCCCTTTGATGTGGTTGAAAATTGCCCCATTGCACATCATGAGTTGGCAGACCACATGGCTAAGCAGGATACCAAAGAGGCCCAGGATAAAAGGTAGTTGTGCTATTGTCTACAGCAGGGGTAGGGAACCTTCGGCTCTCCAGCTGCTGTGAAACTACAACTCCCAACATGATCCATTCACTTCCATGGGAGTTCCAAGAACATCAGAGCAAGTATGCATGCTGGGACTTGTAGTTTTGCAACAGCTGGAGAGCCAAAGGTTCCCTACCCCTGGTCTACAGGGATATAACTGGGTTATCTGCCTGAATTAGAGAAAACTCTTTATGTTTACGTCCATGTCTATCTACTGCCCCAGAAAAACAACAGGTCAAACCTTCCACCATAAATATTATCCCTTCTTCTATACGTTATGTCTATGACTGTCCAAAAATACAATACAAATTATTGTATTGCTGTTTAATAGGAAGCAGCGTTTACAGCGGCTAAAGACCATTATTGCAAAAGTTCCCGATGAAGGACCAAGGCCTGTCGCTGTGGTAGTAGAAGAAGATTCAACCCCTCTATATAAAATTGTGCCGGATTTCCAAAGAGTAAAAATCACAGGAGACTTTGCATCCGGGGTAAGGGAAACAAATGTAAATAATGTATATGAGATTATGAACATAATGAATTCCAAAGTAGCACCACAACCATCCTCTGTAGAGGTCCATTTCCTTTCTGTATTCTCCTCTGCCTGGATATTACACTAGTGCCAGCCTTCTCTTCCTTTCCAATCCAATTACACATGTGAACAGTGAACTAAACCTACACAATTAAACCTTTAAGGACAAAGCCACTTTTGGCCCTAAGGCTAAGGCCCCACATAACGAGCCCCAGCAAAAAAAAGTTGCGGAAAAGATCCCGACTGATACGCATCAGGTTTTTTCTGCAACATTTTTCAAAGAAAGTCCATAGAGTGTATATCTGCATACTTACTGCCTCTATTGCACCTATATGGAAAAGGCCAGCATTTCCGTAGGTATAATGAATATGCTGTGGAATTTTTTTCTGCAATGTGTGGAAGGGATTAGCCAGAATCCTATCCATTTTGCATTTTTGCAGTGTGGGGCCCCAGCCTAAGACTTTTTTCTTAGTAAATTTCAAAAAACGACAAATTTTATTTATTAATTTTTTTATTATAAAATTTTACACCAATGTAGCTGTTTAAGGGCTTGTATTTTGTGGTGTAAGTTACATTTGTCAATGGCATTTTTTGGGATGCCTATAATTTATTTACTAAATATTATTCATTATTTCTGAGAAGGACGGACTAAAGAACACCAATTTTCTCACCGTTCTTTTCACATTATAAATTTTGCGCTGTTCACACACTATTCTTAATGTGGGCCAAATGTGATTAGATACCATTTTTAAAGATTGTAATAAAATGGAAAACGCTGGAGTTATCCTCAGGTGAAAAGATACAACTTTAATGACAAGCTGAATTTAATTAGAGAACGGAAGTTACGCAATGCATGAAGGAATTCATAAAATCAGCTTAGACTAGTTACAATACGCTCTGAGGAAGGAACAATATGGTTCCGAAACGCGTCTGCGTTTTTTTCTTTTTCACTTTTTTCTATGTTATATATCATCATTTTTTTGTGATTTTATGATGCCCAATTAAAAGTTATATTTTATATTTATCGGGGAGTTGCCGGAGGATCTTTATTTCATCCTGAAGAATTTGACCTGCGGCAGGTTCAAAGCCTGCACAAGACAGCTTGCTATGTGTTTTTTTTTCTAGCAGTGCTATAGCTTGCTAGGAACCTATATTGCTCAGGTGTTTTTCTATGTGGGATGGAGCCATAAATAGGTGAGGATGACCAGGGGCTGGATGGGGGACAATTATTGGGGTGTGCAGTGGACCTTTAAGAAGCAGAATGGGAGAGCACAAGTGAATATACTAGTAGGCTGACACATCAGGACTGAAGGACGAAGAAGGATGCCAATGACAGTGGAGAGGGGGAGGATTGGCACACCAGAGTAAGTGAGTAGCCCAGCAGCTGTGACTGCCAGGAGAAGACGGATGCCTGATGAAGGCGTTATAGTATAAAACCACCTTCAGACAACCTGCCAAGTGCTATTGGAAATGTGGCAAAGGATAACTAGTAACAGGTTATCCAAGTAAGAGAACTCAAAGTTGCATAGCATAGAGTGGCCATGTACTGTCCATAGAGTAAACACAGTTGTAAATTTCCAAGATGATAACATGCATTACATAATTAGTAATCTGAAGCTTTGTATTACCATGACCAGACTATCAATGACAAGTCTACGCTGCTCATCTAGATGGTCTCAGAGGATCTATGTCACTTGGTGTCTCCCTCCTTCACGAATCTGGCTGTGAAATGGGTATTGGTTTACAAATGGATGTCAGCTGTTGACCTGTATAAATATGATATTGCTATTTATTAAGCATACTAGAAATAGACCGCATGACTTCTAGATTATTCTGTATTGCCACCTAATGTGCACTATGACAGGCTATTACTAATGTTGTACTGAACTTTAGTAACCACTGGAAGCCATTACATAAGGGAAGATCAAATACAGTGTTGTAATGACATGATTCGGAATTGTCCTAAAAATCAATAAATTAAATAACTGAAGCTTACTCCTATTTAGGGCCCTTGTTAGGTTTTTACTTGCCATTGTCTATGAAATTTAATTACACCAGCAACACTGTCACTTTTAATGACTTTTTGTTTTTTAACAAAAACAAAAGGCCGTATAATAATTATGTGCACTGAAACCCTTTAAGGACGACGGGTAGTTTGTACATTAATACTGGGTAACTTTTTTAATATTTTCCTTCCCCATCTTCCAAAATTCAGAATTTTTTTTCTGTTGACATAGATATGTGAGGGCTTATCCTTTGTATGACAAGTTGTACTTTCTTTCTGCACCCTTTTGGGGTACATATAATGTTTTGATTAGCTTTTTTTAAAAAATGTTCGGGGTCCGTGTAAAATAATCTTACAATTCTATCTTAATTTTTTTGGAATTTTTTTTAACGACGTTAATTTTGCATTAAAAATGACATGGCTAAATTGTCTGGTTGGTCATTACAATTATGGTGATACCATATTTATATTGGCTTAATTATGTTTAATCGCTTATACAAATAAAATTTGAAAATTAACTATTTTCCTGGGGTCATGATATTTTAATGCCTATATGGAAGGGCTCTTTCTTTACAGGGCAAGTTGTACTTTTTATTGATACCAATGTTTGGTATGTATGACTTTTCAATAAGTTTTTATTGCTATTTTTTGGGAAAAGTGAGAAGACCAAAATACATCAATTTGCTCATTATGTTTTTTTTTTCTCTGCAGCATTCACTGTATGAGATAAATGACGCTATATTGTTTAGTGGGGACTTACATGCACATGAGGATACCTAACATGGTTTTTTTTTTTTTTTTCTTAAATTAACCTGTCCCATAAGGGGACTTGAACCTGGGATCTCTGAACCCCAGTGCAATGTATTGTAATACATAGTATTGCAGCACATCACACATATGCTCACTATCTGTGTAATGGGCATAGGAAGTCAGGAGGTTGTTGCTCGGCCTGCTGACTGCCATGGCGATCCCTCAGTCTCTGCGATCTTATCATGGGGCATCCGAGGGATGATAGAGGTGGGGAGATCTTGCTACTGGAATCCCTGTATGCCACAATCGGTATTGATCACAGCCAGTGTCGGACTGTGGTGTCTAGGGCCCACCAGTGGAATTGTTTCTAGGGGCCCGCCATCAGGACCCCTGCAGACCAGCGGTACCGAGACAGGGCAGCTAAAGGTAATAACATGTCGGGAGCCATGCTGCTCACCCATTATACCATGTGCAACAACACACGCTACACATGCTACACCATGGATGGCAAGTGAACAGCATGGCTCCTAGAATTGTTACCATTACTTGTAGCTGCAGTGTACTGGAAAAGCTGATCTGCAGAGGAGCAACCGATGTGGTGGGTATGAGGTGTAAAATAAAAAAATAAAAAAGCATACTCATGTCCCAGTCACACTGTTGTCCACTACCAGTGTCCATTTAGTCTTGTGCCAGCTCCTTCTTGCTGGCAGTCCTGCACCTTGTGTGACTGTAAAGACCAATTAGGTGCAGGATGAAGGAGAAATGAGGCGCCGCCATGAGACCGAGCAGACACAGGCAGGGGACAACAGGGTGCTGGGGACCAATGAGTATACTTATTTTTTTACACCGCCCTGGTGGCCGCCACAGTTATCACTACTATTTATGGACAACCTTTTTTAAAGGGATGTCAGAGCCAAATTTTTTTATGGCCACTTGACTGGTCCCCCATACAGTGGCCTTTTCACTGGTCCCCTACACTTGTAAGGAGAACTGTGATGGAGCCAATATATTGTGTGGGAGCAGTGATGGGGTTGACATTCTGTGAGGGGGACATTAAACTGTGCAATGTATATTAAAGGGGTTGTCCAAGGTTAATCTATTTTATGGCCTTTGCTCAGGATAGGCCATAAATGCCTGATCAGTAGGGGGCTGACACATGGCCCCATCAGCTGTACAGAGCCACTTCTGGCCCCTGTCCTGTACACAATGCACGCCTGGAAGCAGAAAGTGCCATCTGCTATTTAGTCGCCCAGCACCTTCACTGCAGCTCAGCTCCTACACTGACTTCATTAAGTGCCGAGATGCAGTGACGGGGCCGGCTGATATACAGTAGACTGAGCTTTCTGTTTCTTGCCCCGTTTTATGTACAGGACTGGTGCCAGAAGTGACTCTGTACAGCTGATCGGTCCAAGGGCTGGGTATCGGCCCTGTACAGATCAGGTATCTCTGGCCTATCCTGAGAATAAACCATAAATTATGCCTGGACGACCCCTTTAATATAACCCCTATAACGCGCGGCACTTTAAAGAGGTTGTCCAGTATATATATTTTTCTTTTTTTATAATTAGTCAGGGGGAGGTGAACCCATCCCAGCCACCCCAAAACATACTAAACATACTTGCCTATCCCCAGTGCTCCAGTGTCTTCCTAGCAGGATATGATCCTGCAGCTCTGCTGTCTTCTTGAAATCCTCACAGGCTTTGACGCCCCAGGTCTCTCCCCTTAGGCTGCTGATTGGCCTCATGGGTCACGTGACGTCACAGGTAGTCACATGCAGAGGGAACTTCAGCTGGAAGAAAGGAGAGCTGGATGACCGAACCGCGCTGAGAAACACTGGGGACAGGAGAGAAAGTATAGGGTTTTTTTTTTTCCACCTATAATTAAAAAAAAATGTTATCCTGCACACCCCCTTTAATGTTCCCCAGGCTATTGGTTTCCATCACTGCACTCCCATGGTTTAATGTCCCTCTTAAAGAGGACCTTTCATCACTTGGGGTACATGCAGTTTTATATACCGCTAGAAAGCCGACTGTTGGCTTTCAAGATCAGTGCCCTGGGTGAGGAGCTATCGGTGTCGGTACCGTCAGGGGTGAACCATGGTTTTCTGCTGCCTGAAGCAGACGTCAGATAGCCGCATCCACCCCCCCCCCCGGAGGAGGGGGTGGGGTGGAGGGGGCGGGACCGAGCGGAGGGGGCGGGGCCAAGCCGAGCGATCATCTTTAGCAGGCAGAGAGCAGGCATGGAGAGGACCTGCTCTCTGCCTGAGCGTGAGGGGCGGCCGCTGGAGCAGCGCTGCTCCAGCAACCTCCCCAATCCACCGCTCAATGACGGTGACCCTAAGCCAGTCCAGGACAGCTTGTCCTGGACTGGCTTAGGTCAGCAAAAATGCCACCCTCCCTGGGGCCCTGGCATAGTGCCGCCTGAAGCGGCCGCTTCAGGTCGCCTCATGGGAGGTGCAGCACTGGGTACCGTAGCTCTTCACAGTCAGAAGGGCGTTCATGACAGTCAGTCAGGAACGTCCTTCTTCACAGCAGTGCCTATAGCGCTGTGCTGTGAGAGAAGGGAGGAACGCCCCCTCCTTCTCCTGATAATACTCGTCTATGGATGAGCACTATCAGGAGGAGAGGGGGACGTTCCTCTCCACTCTCACAGCACAGCGCTATAGGCACTGCTGTGAAGAAGGACGTACCTGACTGAGTGTCATGAACGCCCTTCTGACTGTGAAGAGCTTAGGTACCGGCACCAATAGCTCTTCACCAGGGCACAGATCGTGAAAGCCGACAGTCGACAGTGCGCTGAATTCAGCACACTGCTGGCTTTCTAGCGGTATATAAAACCGCATGTGCCCCAACCCATGAAAGGTCCTCTTTAATTTCATCCCCATTTTAAGTGCCCTCTTTCATCTGCCCCCTGTTAAATGCCCCCCTCCATCTCTGCCCCACGTTTCATGTCCCCCCTTCATATCTGCCCCCAGTTTCATCCCCCCTTCAGTATTATATGCTTCACATTGGCCCCTCACACAGTATTAAATGCTCCATTTTGGGCCCCGAAACAGTATTATATGTTCCACTTTGGGCCCAAATACACAGTATTATATGAACAACAGTAGGGCCCCCACACACACAGTATTATATGCACCACAGTAAGGCCCCCAGACTCAGTATTATATCCACCACAGTAGAGCCCCCACACTCAGTATTATATGAACAACAGTAGGGCCCCCCACACACAGTATTATATGCACCACAGTAAGGCCCCCAGACTCAGTATTATATGCACCACAGTAGACCCCCACACAGTATCCCACTCAGCATCATATTCATCACAGTAGGGCCCCCACACCCCGAGAATTATACTTACCTGAAGTTTCACATGACACATCCCATGAAGAGCAGCCGTGCATCCTCCTCCATGTTCTGGCCGCAAGCGCTGATGACGTCAGTCACTGGCAGGCGCTGCGTCGGGGCAGAGGTCACTCTGCAGTCAGTGCAGGCCGCGTTCCGTGATCACAGCTTGCACTGACAGCTTTCAGCGGTATGTGCATTTGCACATACCGCTGAAAGCAACAATCGCTAACTAACGAGGAATCCAGTACAGAATTCCCCATTAGTAAGTGATATAGGCACGTGGGAGGTATGCAGATGCATTGGTCAGGTGCCCAGCCCCTGACCATCCTGATCGGGGACCCTTCCAATGCATCTGCATTGAAAATATGCGCACTAGTAGTCAGGACTCGGGGCCCACCGGGGGATTCACCAGTTCCCTGGTGGGCCAGTCCGACCCTGATCACAGGGTAAATCTGTTGAAGTATCTTCCAACTCCAGCAGTTAGTCCAGAGAACCAAGCTCTTCTGTCAAGCAGTGCGAGTCTCAGAAGACTTATCCTTGGGATATAAGAACATGGGCACAGGTCTGAAAGTTCTTGATATAGGATATAAACATGCAGTTTAGAATATGTAGGAAAGACATAGGGCCTGATCAACCAAAGCGTCAGTGTCCTGCACCTGCTTCTTAGTCATCTTATCCCACTGTTTATCTTTGTCAAAATCAAGCACCCATTCTACGTGTTGTGTTCACGGCTCTGAGAACCATAAGGTACTGTGGCTGGTTTAATAACGGTTTTGTTGCAGAATGTAACAAAACCCAAATCAATAAAAATTCACAAGGGCTCTTATCTTTCACATATGTTCTATTCATGTATGTATGGCATAAAACAATATTTTATAGAATATAGAGACATGTATACACTGACTTTTCAATACAAACTGTATGCACACTAATACATGATAATCTTTACAACTGTGCAACAGTGCCTCCTAGTGTTTAAAGATATTAAAGGCACAACATAATACTGCAGGATTTACAAAGTAGTAACTGTATTTTGTACTGTCAAGATTAAAAAGGTAAGTAATATAAAATTTTAAGAGTTTGTTGTTAGTTACTAAAAAAATATATTGTTTCTAATCTTGTCAGATCATCTATAGTGATATATAACCCTTCACGGTATGTCTTCACACAATTAACCAATATGGCAATATGTTTTACTACTTGGACTAAACTATCTTAATATTGTTAGACATGTGACATGTAATTTCTAAAACCTGGCAAATTCCCATAATTAAAACATAGGGGCAGATCTGTCCATATATACATTCGTTTTTTTGACAGTAAACATGACTGCCACTAAATTTTCATGGCCGATTGTTGGATAAAACGGCAGAAACTAGAAATTTCGGGTGACAAGAGTTGAATGTGTATAGCCAGCTTTTGACAAGGCAGTTTTTTTAAGATGTGCTAGATTTATCACAGTCACTTATGCTGGATGATAAATTTGGGGCATCTGGTCTAAGCTTATATCACCGATTAGTTGACTTAATTGTATGGAAAACGCCAGTATTTCCATAGGTATAATTGACATGCTGCAATTTACATAAACACAATGGTTTTTGAAATCGCAGTATGTCCGCTGTGGATTATTTTCTGCAATGTGTTGATGGGATAAGCAAAATCGCAAAGTCTACGCTACATGGAACCCCATAAATGATGAAATTGTACTTTTAATGTATCTACCATCTATTCTGTATCTCAGGTGTCTATAGATGACTTTGAGCTAGCTGGAAAGGGTCTATTTCGGGCCCTGGCCATAAGAGAAAAGTACATGAGAGCATCATACCAGCAATTTCCAAGAACTGTATCACAATATCTCTGTGAAATTGAAGGTACAACCTGGAAGGAGCAAGATGAGGTACACCCAGGTACGAGAAAATCGGCTTATAAAATGGTAATATATTTCATGTGAGTGTAAAATGACAATTTTGAACAATAAATGCCTAATCATATAGATTATATTGAAGTTCTTTTTCACCTCTACTTTATTAGGTTGCCCTAGTAGTGGATTAAACTTGCAAGCTTGGTCTTTTACTATCACATACTTTTACTGCAGGTTCTACTTTTTTGACTCAAGCTTTATTAACACCTATTGCTTTAACGGGGTTTCCTATGTTTTCACATATTATGAGAACTGCTTTTTTAGCAAGCATCAATGTCTTAAGAAGATCACATTCCCAGTAGCTGTAGAGCAGGCACTCGATTTTTAACCTTTTCACTGCCAAGGGTCTCTGGAAATTTTGCACCTCCAGTACCCAGAGCAATTTTCACAGTTTTGAGATGGACAAATCAAACCTAAATTGCAATATTAAAAAAGCATCCAACACCCCCATACCTATATATTTTCTTAAAGTAGACACCTGCAGCATTGTCAGAATGCCACTTGTTACAGTATACGAACAGGCACCTTCATGCAATTTTGATTTAAAGTGAATGTTTTATGAAAAAATGCAAATAAATGTATATTAGTTGTTAAAAGCGGAAACCAAAATAAAAAATTAAATGCACCAACCTCCTAAAAATTAAGAGTTCAACATGTGCAGAGTTCATACATATCACTATGGCCTGAACCCGCATGCATGTGTCTTCAGAAAATCGCTAGAACTGGAAGGAACAAAAATCTGCTTTGAAGCTGGAAATGTTAAAAAAGTATCATCCTATAAAATGTAGGGATTACACACCATGAAAAGTAAGTGAACCCCTAAACCCTATATATTTTTTGAAAGTAGACAACCTGAAGATTACAAATATCTTAATGGGTCATCGATAGCCACATCCACCTTCATGCAACTTTGCGACCAACACAAATAGTTTTTTGAAAAAATACGCTAAAACACATATTTGCACCTAAAACTCATGTTCAATCTCAGATTCATATACATAATACTTTTAAAATAATAGCTTATGGTGTATACAATGTGTATATATACTATATGTACCGCAAACATCAACTACAACAAGAGTTCGGACTCCCAAAAACACGAATACAGAAGGCAAGCAGGATTTTGCTGTTGTTCACTAATATGTTAAAAAGCTATACTGCACCTACCAAACTGTGACTGTGATACCAAAATCTAACTTTTTTCAGAGTACACAGCATACCGTATATAAAAACACAATTTAATAGTTTATATATACAAGCACCTTCATTCAAGTTTGCGGCAAACAGAGATTGCTAGCAAAAATTGCGCAAAAATTCAAATTTGCCACTAAAGTGCGGCTCACGAAATCCCTTTCTGCAAACATAATGTACTGTACATAAAACTGCAATATGTGAGGAGTTCATACATACCACACATGTATATATTTACAGGGGTGGGTGTTAAAGAATCGCCAAAATCGCAGAAATGCGCCCTCCCATTTTGTGCATGCAAATTAAATAGGACTTTACATAAAAATGTTATTTTCCATCCCCCTATAAAAAATTTTTAGCCAACTATACATTCATCTCTAGTGATAATCGTTATTACTATTATTTTAGTGTGTAACGGATATCACTAGAGATGTATTTTACTGTAGAAAGCTCAGTTATAGACAGGACAGGGATTGGGTGAAATGTAAACTTTATTTGCGACTTTATGTATATGTTGAGTAAGTGTTTGGTGCAATTTTTTTTTTCTGGCGCTGCGACCTGGACAATGGTAAACGTCTGGGTCACAGCGCCAATAAACTTCCTGGTTATGTTCAGGAGGTATAACATAAGAATACCCCACTAGTAAAGCTCAGGGGGGAATTACATTATAACTGTATGTGACAATCAGACACTAATGTATAGTATACTCTCTGATTGGCAGGAGAAGGGTTAATAGGGACAATAGAGTCCCTGCCACCACCCTCCTGCTGTCACATACAAGTTATGCAGAGAGTCAGATTGTTTCTCTCTCTCTCTCTCTCTCTCTCTCTCTCTGCTGAACTGCTCGTGTCCATGTTCCTTTCTTGTTAAAGATCGCAAATTGCTTGCTTAGACAGGAGGGGGGGGGGGACATTTTGGAGCTCTATATCTTTGGACTGCATCAACATATCTTGATGCTTTCAATTGCATTTTAAAGAGGAGAATCGCATCTTTAAAATGATATCAAGAACTCGATGATTGGATGTACAGTTTTGGAGCAATTCACTGTTGAAACGCTGTCAGGAATTGAGATCTGCAGTTGGATCTCAATGCCAGATAGTGTTTTCAACAGTGAATCACTCCAAAACTGTAAGTAAAATCATCAAGTTCCTGGTATCATTTTAAAAATGAGAGTCTCTTCTTTAAAAAGCATTTTAAAGCATCAAGATATGTTGATGCAGTCCAGAGATATCGGCATTAGTAGGGAAGACGTAGTAACTAAGTCCTCCGCTACTGAAGTGCCACCTTGGGAGCACGTATAGCTACGTGCCTGGCAATTAAAGGGTTAAAGCATGCTTCAAGAATGATAGATGCATGCAACTATTTACCTGTACCTATTGCATACATTTGCCAATGACCTCATGCAATGTTTTACAGTATCTATTGAAACAATTATTGCTAACATATTGGCCAAATGTAAGGCAGAAGGACACTTTTTGAAACATAATTTGAGTGTAAAAGGGTTTATTTGAGGACACACAACCTCAAACTATATGCCCTATTATGGCATTAAAGGGTCTCTCTCATTGGCAAAAGTAATTTTTAGAGAAGCACATCCTTGCATAGGCTTTAAAAAGGCTATTCTACACCTACCTTTTGTATGTAAATTGCCTCAATGGTTTTTGAATGAGCCCGTTTTTATTGCTAATTAGCCTCTTAGTGCACCCCAGAAGTCTCATCATGCACCCTCTGCCTATTCTTTCCTATGTATGTGTACAGCACAGGCTGCTGCTGACTTCCTGCTTCCTTTTTGCACACACAGATAGGAGAGAATAGCAGAGACGAGTGCTGCTGGGAACTTCCTGTGCTGGCTGGAAGCTAATTAGCATATGAATAAAAACGGGCTCATTCAAAAACCACTGAGGTGATTTACATACAAATGGTAGGTGTGAAATAGCCTTTCTAAAGGCTATGCATGTATGTGATTAGTTAAAAATGACTTTTGCCAATGATAGAGCCTCTTTAAGATACTACTGACACTCTACCATCTACCATCAGAGAGACTCCCAGCTCATTTGAATCTATATTGGTGGCTTCCTGCATGACATGGATGACCATGCATTTGAGTGGCAGCTGTGTGGTGCTGCATTACCTCTGCAGTTGATGCAATGTTTGTCTAGATTCACCTTTCCTGGCAATAACAGCAGATGAAGGGGGTAAGACAAGTCATTCCCATTGAGACTGATACTATTGGCGTACAAGTTTGGAGATGCTTTTGGCATACGGGTTAAATGTATATCCCACACATGATATGAACAGAGTTATAGACAATATGTGACTGTTGATTTGTAGGGCAGGTACACTGTAACATAGAGGTTTAGTACTATTAAAATAATGAAACAGGCTGTTATGGCTGCAGGTTTAGAACTAATAAGTTTACAGTCTAATGTCATGGTTTCTTTTATGCTATTTTAATATAAAAAACCCAAAACCCCAAATCTCCCCAGTAGGATTTAAAGGAAAATAAAATACTCTATGATGTTGTTAATATTAGGATTTCATAGATTTACTACATTGTAATATCCTGTCCTTACAGTCTTGATTGTGGGGTCATTCTCACTTGGGATTCCAAGAAATAAGTAACGTATATATAGTAAATGGTACATACGTTTTTTTGGGGGTGTCTGGTTTCTAATAACTAGATCTGTATGGAAAGAGCCAAACAGGTAGTATATGTTCACTTTATTTTCCCTAATTCTGGTGACTAGTATAAATCTTGTGTTAATGTTTTTTTTTTTTTTAAATTCAGCCTTTACGTCTCCAATTGCAAAAGGAGAGGACCCTTTCAGGATGGATAATCTACCTGCTGATCTCGGATATAAACTACAGATCAAAGATGGTGTGATTTTCGTCTACCCAGATGATGATGCTCTGGCAAAAGACAAACCAAAAGATCTCAACTACCCAGATGTTCATGCTTTTGTAGATGATATGAACTTCTTAATAACACTTATTGCACAAGGTCCTGTGTAAGTATAACCAGCCCAAGTCATAAGGAGGGAATACAGTTGGGTACCTGCCCTTAGTTGGGTTTCCCCATTTTAGCAACACATCCCCTATCCACAAGATGCAATTTTTTTTGGGCCCCCACCAATCATGATAATGGTGGTGTTTTCTTCCCTATAGAAAAAAGAATTGGGAATGGACAAGCACTCCCCTGTTCATTTAAATGAGTCTCCCAAAGTACAGCATTCAGCTATCTATTGTGGGCCCCTTGAAATGAATGCTGCAGGGGTACATTCCAAATGGGGAATAAAACACTCTCACCATTGTAATTAATGGGAACCCCAGCAATCAGATTCCCACCAATCTGCAACTTATCCCCTATTCTGTGGACCCTAGCCAGACTCTACATAGTTTACATGACTGTTTAATGTATTTCTGTAAGACCCCAGAACACATAGAACAAACACTATAGGGTTCTGGCCTGAAGAGCTTACAATGTAGGCATTTTTTATGTTTGCAGTAAGACTTATACTCATCGGCGGCTGAAGTTTCTATCATCTAAATATAAGGTCCATGAAATGCTAAATGAGCTGGAAGAAATGAAAGAGTTAAAAAACAATCCCCATAGAGATTTTTACAACTGCAGAAAGGTAACATGTTGTCTCTATGTTTCTAAGGCTTTTGAAAGTATTGTCTCCTGCAATTTGTACTATATTTCCCTACGAGCACTATTATTGTATACTATTAAATGATAATACAGCAATGTGCATGCTGCCATAGAAAACCATTTCTTATATATTTAAGGCCTGACAAGACACTGCCTTTATTCTTCTTATCATAAACAAAATAGTATGAACTATATAAGAACTTTGTAATATTTCTTCTTAAAGAAATATCTTTCCTTCTCCACTTATTAGGCTGCTCTCCTCTTCCTTGTTTTCACTCAGACTGTTTTTCTATATAGAATCCATCTCAGTACTCAGTGCACACACAGAAGTCTATGGAGATGGGCGGAGTGAGTGGTACAGTCTTATTTCGAGTGAGTGTCAAAATGACACTCACAGAGAGCAGAATTCAGCAGTTGAAGTTATTTGTCTCTTTTCCAGCAATCTTCTCCCCCTTCACATTTCATAGACTTCTGTGTGAAAAGTAAGTCAATAAATCTTTAATAAGATATATTACAAAGTTTCTTATATTTACCTGCACTATTCATGTATGAAATGCTCTTATACAATTGGAGGTACGCAATAAGGGAGCCTTCACACGGAGTTACACTGCGATCATTCTGATCGTAAAAACATGTTCAGAATGAGCGCGTAAAAAGCAGCTCCCATTGACTTGAATGGGAGCCGGCATACGTGCGCTCCCCATTGAAATCAATGGGAGGCTTTTTTCCCTATTGCTTTCAATGTGATACGCGCGTAATACATTCAAAGCAATAGGGAAAAAAGCCTCCCATTGATTTCAATGGGGAGCGCACGTATGCCGGCTCCCATTCAAGTCAATGGGAGCTGCTTTTTATACGCTCATTCTGAACATGTTTTTACGATCAGAATGATCGCAGTGTAACTCCGTGTGAAGGCTCCCTAAGACTGAGTTAACACTATAGCCATCCTTTATTTTGAAGACATTGTTGCAGCTTTAGCCCAAGATTTTCTTCAATTCACCTAATTACTTCAGCAGAATTAAAGGTGAACTCATAAAGTGATACCAGGATTTTTGATGTTATAGATGTAAGAGATTAGTCCTTATTACACCAAAATACGAAAGAGAATGAAAGCAGATCATACTGTGTAAGCGGCCATATTTCCTGTGGCCGGTAGGCATGCAATCGGCTTTGTCCGAGGCCTAGAAGTTTGAAGCCAGCCCCGGAGGAAGATGCGTGAAGAGGACGTTCCTGAAGAAAATGGAGGCGGCGCTGGAGAGTTTTCTCGCAGCATTGGGGATGCCCCCAGTGCTGTTTGATGGCTTGGGCCTGCCCCCAGTGTTGCGAGAGAACTCATTTGCATACCGTCGAAAACCGTGATTTATACCGAATGGTGGCACCGAGAAGACATCTAAAGGTAGGAGAAAAATAGCCTTTCTTAAGGCTATTCCGAAGTTCTAGTGAGAAAAAATTTAGTTTTAATGATATAATTCCTTTAATCCAGGAAGGCATTCTCTCTTTAGACAAGCGGGGAACACTTTGTCCCTCTTGGCAAGAATACTACTTAGGTTCAGGCATCACCATGTTTTGTCTGTTTTGGCTCTGAAAAAAGATGTCAGATTTCAGATGTCCTGCTTTAGATGTTACATTTTTATAGTCCACACTATTCAAGTTGACAAAAAATAAAAACCGAAGCGCATACACTTTTTTACACTGTACTGTATACTTTGAACCCACCCTATGTAATTTTTTTGTGCCCGTGTTGGAAAACTGCAAACTCCAAAATCTTCCTCACATGAAAATTTAGGACTTGCTGAATGTGGATTTACTATTGATATAATCCATAAAATCAGTTCCGGAATAATATCTGACACTCAATAAAATTTAAACAACACCTGGAAAGGTGTGAAAACCACAACTGAATATACAAATGTCTCACCACTGACACTGCTAAAACACTACTCCAGACTATAATTTATTTCTAAGGACACATCGAACAGACTGCTCTGCTTGAATACATAATGGCGAACCTATGGCACAGGTGCAAGAGGTGGCACTTAGAGCCCTCTCTATGGGCACTCATCTGTAGAACAGATTATATTGTGTGGGGGCCACTGTGGAACAAATTGTACTGTGTGGGGGCCACTTTGCAGCAGATTATACTGTGTGCGGACCTTTGTGGAGCAGATTGTACTGTGTGGGGGTCACTGTGGCGCAAACTGGACTGAGTGGGGCTCTTCACTATTTATATCACACAGTACCTGTTTTATAGCAGAAATGATTAGAGATGAGCGAACAGTGTTCTATCGAACACATGTTCGATCGGATATCAGGGTGTTCGCCATGTTCGAATCGAATCGAACACCACGTGGTAAAGTGCGCCAAAATTCGATTCCCCTCCCACCTTCCCTGGCGCCTTTTTTGCACCAATAACAGCGCAGGGGAGGTGGGACAGGAACTACGACACTGGGGGCATTGAAAAAAATTGGAAAAAGTCATTGGCTGCCGAAATCAGGTGACCTCCATTTTAGACGAATAGTGGATTTCAAATCCGGGTCATATGAGAATGTGAACTTTGTGACTATGAGACAGGGATAGCTGTACAGGCAGGGATAGCTAGGGATAACCTTTATTTAGGGGGGAATGTTATTAAAAATAACTTTTTGGGGCTCTATCGGGTGTGTAATTGTGATTTTTGTGAGATAAACTTTTTCCCATAGGGATGCATTGGCCAGCGCTGATTGGCCGAATTCCGTACTCTGGCCAATCAGTGCTGGCCAATGCATTCTATTAGCTTGATGAAGCAGAGTGTGCACAAGGGTTCAAGCGCACCCTCGGCTCTGATGTAGCAGAGCCGAGGCTGCACAAGGGTTCAAGCGCACCCTCGGCTCTGATGTAGGAGAGCCGAGGGTGCACTTGAACCCTTGTGCACCCTCAGCTCTGCTACATCAGAGCCGAGGGTGCGCTTGAACCCTTGTGCACACTCTGCTTCATCAAGCTAATAGAATGCATTGGCCAGCGCTGATTGGCCAATGTATTCTATTAGCCTGATGAAGTAGAGCTGAATGTGTGTGCTAAGCATAGGAATGCATTGGCCAGCCTTCGGCCAATCAGCGCTGGCTCTGCCGGAGGAGGCGAAGTCTAAGGTCGGACCTGAATGGAGACTGGTGTGGAGCTATCTTAGACTCCGCCTCCTCCAGCAGAGCCAGCGCTGATTGGTCGAGTTCCGTACTCTGGCCAATCAGCACTGGCCAATGCATTTCTATGGGGAAAAGTTAGCTTGCGAAAATCGCAAACTGACAGGGATTTCCATGAAATAAAGTGACTTTTATGCCCCCAGACATGCTTCCCCTGCTGTCCCAGTGTCATTCCAGGGTGTTGGTATCATTTCCTGGGGTGTCATAGTGGACTTGGTGACCCTCCAGACACGAATTTGGGTTTCCCCCTTAACGAGTTTATGTTCCCCATAGACTATAATGGGGTTCGAAACCCATTCGAACACTCGAACAGTGAGCGGCTGTTCGAATCGAATTTCGAACCTCGAACATTTTAGTGTTCGCTCATCTCTAGAAATGATATAATTACAGGTCATAGTCATAATAACATTGCATGGTCACTGTAAAACAGATCTGTACAATGTAAATTGTGAACATTAATTGTTCAAAGTTATACCAAATGCAGTACAAAGTTGTTTTTATTATTGAAAGCTCTGTAAAACCCCATTCACACGACCATATTTTGTGGGTCCATAACTGTCCACAATTGTGGATCCTCACAGTATAAGGGTGCATTCACACGATGTCTTTTGGCTCGTAATTTGGCACGTAGACGCCGCGGGAGCTTTTGCTGGCCGTATACGCTCCCATTGATTTCAATGGGAGCGTGGATTGTATACGCAGCGTTATTTTGCGGCCGTGATTTTGCGGCCGCAAAATCACGGCCGCAAAATGGCGCTGCGTATACGATCCACGCTCCTATTGAAATCAATGGGAAATAGTGCCGCGTATACGATCCACGCTCCTATTGAAATCAATGGAAGCGTATACGGCCCGCAAAAGCTCCCGCGGCGTCTACGTGCCAGATTATGTGCCAAAAGACATTGTGTGAATGCATCCTTAAGGTTAAATTGCTGTGTTGGCACTTTGTGATAAATTTGAGGGTTTGGGGTTGCAGTTTGGGTACTCTGTCTCTAAAAGGTTCGCCATCACTGTACAAGACTGATCTCTTTATCCAATAGTTATATTAATCCCTGTGCCCTTGCTTATTATACTGGTTACCTCTTTGTTGCTACATGGCTTTCTACAATGCTCCATCTACACTCTTTCCTTCAACCTACTTGGACTCCTTACTCAGCCAATGACCTACAAATTTCAACCTTCCTATTTCAGTTTCTTCAGCCCATGAGCAGGACTTCTTCAATGCTACACTCATTTTATGGAATGTACTGCCCAGTCCATAAGACTGACTCCCAAATAACATTATAGTAAATGTGCCTTAAAAATTCACTTTTTTTTTTTTTTTTAAGAAGACCTGTGTCACCTATGTCTATGGCCTATACACAATGTAGTACCAGGTCTGTACAGTTTTATTTATCAACACCATGTTGGTGCTATGTTATTATTCTAACTAAATGTATGCCTATGTGAGTACACTGGTGATCGGCTGCTTTCACCAGAAGAAGCTCCTGCAGTGACAGCAAATTTCTGTTGCGGTAGCTGCCAGATTCTAAGATGGCTTGGCAACAGCAAAACCCCTGTTGAATATTTATGGTAGGCATTTTTAGTAAGAAGCACATTTATTTATTACTTAGGGGGCGTTCACACTACTGTCATTGTCCGATAGGTAGTGTCCGCTGCTAGTGTCTGTTCAAAATCTCGCACGGACATTAGCAGCGAACAATAGCTGTGTCTGTGACACTTTTCATTCATTTAAATGGCGATCTGGTGCGTTCTTTTGCACTCCGTGCCTGTCCTTAACTGTCCGTTTGTAAAGATGTCTGACTTTTCAAGCGGACAGAAAAAACCTACATGTCGGGTTTTGCTGTCCGCTTGAAAAGTCGGACATCTTTACAAATGGACAGTTAAGGACAGGCACGGAGTGTAAAACAACGCACCCGATCACCAGTTAAATGAATGAAAAGTGTCACGGACACAGCTAGTGTCCGCTGCTAATGTCTGTGTGAGATTTTGAACGGACACTACGAGTGGACACTACCTGTCGGACTATGACAGTAGTGTGAAAACTCCCTTATTTCTCTTACTTTATATAGCACCAGGGCTTTACAGTCATTACCATCACTCACTATCCCAAGTCGGTCTCACAATGTATATTTCTTATCAGTATATCTTTTGAATGTGGGAAGAAACCACCAGTACACAGAGTAAACCCATGGAAACACACGAAGAACATGCAAATTCCATGCAAATGTTGTCCTTGGTCAGAATCGAACCTAAGACCCGTTCAGGAGAATCCCGTGTTATCTAAAGAAAATAACCTTCATCGTCATTTCTGAATGTTGAAGACTTTATTTCTAAAGATGCTTTGCAAAAAATGTCTTATAAAATATAAATGACATATTTTTCACTACTGGCTTCTGACTTAATATATTAATGTATTCTTAGGTTGACACTCATATACATGCCGCTGCCTGTATGAACCAAAAGCACCTTCTCCGTTTCATCAAAAAATCTTACAGAGTGGATGCAGATCGTGTGGTATTTAACACCAAAGGTCAACAGTTGACCTTAAAACAAGTCTTCGAGAAGCTGAAACTCCACCCTTACGACTTGACAGTAGATTCTCTAGATGTCCATGCGGTAAGTGCTTCCATTTTTATTTTCAGCTATTGTATGTCTGGACCAATCAACATACAGACTTTTACATGACAGTAAAGTTTTGATATTGATGAACCAAACCGAGGCCCCTACCATTAGTAATATGCTATGGATGCGTATGAAAACAAGAACTGTAAGACAGCAGGAACCATTATTAGAGATATTGTTTTTTTTTTTAATTTTATTTTGCCTTGTTTCATATAAATTTATACTTTTCTTTATAATTTGATACATAAATGGGTTGTCCAGGAATTGGACAGTCTGTTCGGTTGTGTGCTGTGTCTTAGTCCCCTGCAATTTTGTGCCCCATGTGATTACTTTACGCAGTCACTGAACTGGAACCGATGACTTTACATGCGTCAGAGGTCCTTTTTCTTATTTTATTTATTTTTTAATTAAAAAAAATCTCCTACTAAATACTGAAATCTTGCATTGTTTTTATCAGTGTTTAAAGGGTGGTCTCACAATTTCACTATCTGTTTTGTATAAGGAAAATGTTTGTTTTTGTACCGTGTTAACCAGTGGGTAGGAAATATAAAAACAAAAAACTTGAGAGTCTTCAGTAGTTGATACCTTTTTTAATGGCTAACTAATAATGAAGACAGATTACAACGTTTCGAAGCTCTGGGCTTCTTCTTCAGGTATATCTAAAAACAATTTCTGAAGGATGCATATTTATGTACAAAAGGACACTCAGGAATAGAATTCTAGGAGGGAGGGTGGAAGGTTATAGGTTATTGGTACATACAAATAAACAATTCATCAGTTTGCAATGTTCTTATCAGTTCACAGAGTGTCTTTTATGGCTGTTTCAGTTCAGTGATTTCTGTAGGATACCATGAACCCATGTGACAGATTCATCCCTTTCTGCAATGTTTGAAGCAGGGTCATAAACTTGTACTCATAAATCTGTCTCTCTTTCCTGGATTTAAAATTCCCTCTTAAAACCAAAATTTTCATGTCATTGGTGATATTATGATCTTCTTTGCTGAAATGTTTTGACACGGGAAGGTCCATGCTTTGTTCTCTAATTGTATGGCGATGTGAATTAATTCTCATTCTTATTCTCAGCTTCTGACCAGTCTCTCCAACATACAAATTTTCAGTGGAACATTTGGTGCATATTATTAAATACACTACATTAGGTGTGTTACAGGTGAACGTACCTGGAATTTTATATTCCCTGTTAGAATTTGGTATCTCTTTTCGGTGGTCAGTATGTGAGGGCTGGTTTTGCACCTTTTCTGTCTGCATGGAAATGTTCCTGTGTTAGTTGGAGGTGACAGTGAGCTGCTAGTAACCATATTCCTGAGGTTTGGTGGCTGTCTATAACACAGGAGAGGGCGGTCTGGAAATATGGATTTTAGACGGTGGTCTTTTTGCAGTAGTGGATGTAATTTGCGTGTGATTCCTCTAAGCATCTCCAGGTGTGGGTTATACACTCACCGGCCACTTTATTAACCCCTTCCCGCCGATGGCATTCTTTTTCTCCGCTCCCAGAGCCATATGAGGTCTTAATTTTTGCGGGACAAATTTTTCTTCATGATGCTACCATTAATTATTCTATATAATGTACTGGGAAGCAGGAAAAAAATTCAGAATGGGGTGGATTTGAAGAAAAAATGCATTTCTGCGACTTTCTTACGGGCTTTGGTTTTACGGCGTTCACTGTGCAGCCAAAATGACATGTCCCCTATATTCTGTGTTTCGGTACGGTTCCAGGGATACCAAATTTATATGGTTTTATTTACATTTTGACCCCTAAAAAAAATTCCAAAACTGTGTTAAAATTTTTTTTTTCTAAAAGTCACCATATTCCGACGGCCGTAACTTTTTTATACGTAAGTGTACGGGGATGCATAGGGCGTCTTTTTTTGCGGGGCCGGGTGTACTTTTTAGTTCTACCATTTTCGGGAAATGTTATTGCTTTGATCACTTTTTATTCAAATTTTTATCAGAATCAAAACAGTGAAAAAACGGCGGTTTGGCACTTTCGACTATTTTTCCCGCTACGGCGTTTACCGAACAGGAAAAATATTTTTATAGATTTGTAGAGCGGGCGATTTCAGACGCGGGGATACCTAACATGTATATGTTTCACAGTTTTTAACTACTTTTATATGTGTTCTAAGGAAAGGGGGGTGATTTGAACATTTAATTCTTTTTATATTTTTTTATATTTTTTTTTTAACTTTTTTTTTAATTTTTTTTTGCATTTATTAGACCCCCTAGGGGTGTTGAACCCCAGGGGGTCTCATCACTAATGCAATGCATTACAATGCTAATGCATTGCAAAAAAACATCCTTTCTTTTGCAGGCTGCATAGACCAGCCTGCAAAAGAGAGGATTTGCAGACAAGCCTGGGAGCCTGTACAAGGCTCCCGGCTGTCATGGCAACGGGACGTCAGCCCTGGAGCCTGCTCCAGGAGCCGGCGATCCCGGCCAAAATGTCGGCGCCCATGCGCCGCCGGGAATATGGCGCCTCCGGCGCCTTTGATCGCAGCGCCGGAGGAGTTAATGCCTCCGATCGGTCTGGGGACCGATCAGAGGCATTAAAGCCGGTTGTCTACTGCTTAAAGCAGTAGACACCCGGCGGCTATGGCGGCCGCCCGGCTCCCGGGCGGTCGCCATAGTTACAGACCCGACATGCGCCGTACTATTACGGCGCATGTCGGGAAGGGGTTAAGTACACCATGCTAGTAATGGGTTGGACCCCTTTTGCCTTCAGAACTGCCTCAATTCTTCATGGCATAGATTCAACAAGGTGCTGGAAGCATTCCTCAGAGATTTTGGTCCATATTGACATGATGGCATCACACAGTTGCCGCAGATTTGTCGGCTGCACATCCATGATGTGAATCTCTCGTTCCACCACATCCCAAAGATGCTCTATTGGATTGAGATCTGGTGACTGTGGAGGCCATTGGAGTACAGTGAACTCATTGTCATGTTCAAGAAACCAGTCTGAGATGATTCCAGCTTTATGACATGGCGCATTATCCTGCTGAAAGTAGCCATCAGATGTTGGGTACATTGTGGTCATAAAGGGATGGACATGGTCAGCAACAATACTCAGGTAGGCTTTGGCGTTGCAACGATGCTCAATTGGTACCAAGGGGCCCAAAGAGTGCCAAGAAAATATTCCCCACACCATGACACCACCACCACCAGCCTGAACCGTTGATACAAGGCAGGATGGATCCATGCTTTCATGTTGTTGACGCCAAATTCTGACCCTACCACCCGAATGTCGCAGCAGAAATCGAGACTCATCAGACCAGGCAACGTTTTTCCAATCATCAATTGTCCAATTTCGATGAGCTTGTGCAAATTGTAGCCTCAGTTTCCTGTTCTTAGCTGAAAGGAGTGGCACCCGGTGTGGTCTTCTGCTGCTGTAGCCCATCTGCCTCAAAGTTCGACGTACTGTGCGTTCAGAGATGCTCTTCTGGCTACCTTGGTTGTAACGGGTGGCTATTTGAGTCACTGTTGCCTTTCTATCAGCTCGAACCAGTCTGGCCATTCTCCTCTGACCTCTGGCATCAACAACGCATTTCCGCCCACAGAACTGCCGCTCACTGGATGTTTTTTCTTTTTCGGACCATTCTCTGTAAACCCTAGAGATGGTTGTGCGTGAAAATCCCAGTAGATCAGCAGTTTCTGAAATACTCAAACCAGCCCTTCTGGCACCAACAACCATGCCACGTTCAAAGGCACTCAAATCACCTTTCTTCCCCATACTGATGCTCGGTTTGAACTGCAGGAGATTGTCTTGACCATGTCTACATGCCTAAATGCACTGAGTTGCCGCCATGTGATAGGCTGATTAGAAATTAAGTGTTAACGAGTAGTTGGACAGGTGTACCTAATAAAGTGGCCGGTGAGTGTATGTGACAACCAGGGGCACCCGATTGTTTTCATCTTTGGTATTGTATTTTAATAACTCTGATCTTGGTGTTCTCGTGGCCCTGGTGATTTGGTTTTCAATTGTTCTTGGATGGTAACCCTGCCTCAAGAATGTGTTTTTGAGGCCCCCAAGGTGTTTGTCTCTATCTGCAGGGTCTGAACATATGCAATGGTATCTGTTTTGTACAGACACATTTTCAGCTGTCCTCTGTTGTTGTTATTATTATAGGTAGGATTACAATGAAAGGTAACACCTAAATATAGATAACACAGGATTACATAAATGACAGTGGGTAATAGTCACAGTTCACCTCCCATGCCCTTGCTACACATAGACCACAGCACAGGTCACAAAGCATTTTTAGAATTTGAAAATAAAAAACTGATGAAAAGAAAATAATTTGTTTCAGTACCTGGTTTTAGTTAATAGAAAATAATATATAAATGACACAGTTCCTTTAAGAAAAAGATATAGTAGAGTCGTAGTAAACAATATTCTCTATGGTTTTATGGTTTTAAGCGATTTGAAGTTTGCTTTGAGGAGTTTCTTTCTTCTGCTCCATGTAGTATTTAGTGACAGCATCACTTTACATCTTTTCCAGGGAAGGCAAACTTTCCAGCGTTTTGATAAGTTTAATGCCAAATACAACCCAGTTGGTGCCAGCGAATTGCGAGACCTTTACATGAAAACTGAAAACTTTATTGATGGTGAATATTTTGCCACTATCATTAAGGTAAGAACCTATGAATAAGTCAGGTTGATTTTCACCATATGATAGTCTATGACTAGGACACCAAGTGAATCTATAATGAGTGTCTCTATACAAAATTGTATATCAATCTGCTCCGTATCTCCTGCTCTATAACATGCTGCCTACAAATTGTACATCATCTTCCATGTGACAGGTTTCCTTTAATGTAAAAATTACATAGCATGGGAAAAAGACCTATTTTTATCAACTTAAATCAGGCAATATGGAGGAAAAAAAACTCAAGTCATATAATAACAGTGAACAGTGCATAAAAACTGAGGCCAATCATTTTGAATCGGCTAAGCAAAAGAGTCCATAAGCTGTGAAGTAGTTTGGATTTGTATCACTGCATAATATACATGGCTTAAGATACTTTATGGTGTGGAAATAAATATCCAAGCTAGTTATAGTTTGTTCTATATTATGCAGACAGCCTCTATAGTGCCTCAAGGGTCAGAACATATCATACATATTGCCCTTCAAACCTTAACCAATACAGTTTGCTTTTAATTCTTGATAAGCAAAGGTTTAGAACAGTCTTTCTCAAAGTGGGCGATAACGCCCCCTTGTGGGCGCTGGAGGCCTATAGGGGGGCAGTAAAGGGCACAGAGAAGATTGGGGAGCGTTGAAGCGGTTTAGGGGGGCGATGGCTAATTTAAAGGGGTGGTATCATAACAATGATTCTATCTATACTGCTTGTTAATGTGGATTTAAGACTTTTCCTAAATACACTGCTTTAGCAAAACTGCTTTGTTTGTCCACTATCTTACTTTATTCACTTCATTATGGACACTAGCACCTGGCCCCCTGCTCATTGCTGAGGGAGCCACATGATGTAGCTCCCTGCTATGTGGGGGGAGAGAGGGGGGGCTGAGTGCATACCTCCCAACCGTCCCGATTTCCGCGGGACAGTCATGATTTGGGTGACATGTCCTGCGGTCCTGGTTGGAGGGAGGTATGTCCCGATTTCAACTCAGATCTGCGTCCAGAGGACGCAGATCTGAGTTGAACACATTTGCGGCTGAAGCAAGGAGCTGACACAGGTCAGCTCCTCGCTTCAGCCGCATATGTGTTAGCGAGAGAGGCGCGCAGAGAGCGGTGAGGGAGCGGAGGAGAAGGTAAGTTTAATGTGCAGGTGGAACGTGAAACTGGGGGCAGATGAAGGAGAGGACGGCATGACACTGGGGGCAGAGATGGAGAGGACGGCATAACACTGGGGGCAGAGATGGAGAGGACGGCATGACACTGGGGGCAGAGATGGAGAGGATGGCATGACACTGGGGGCAGATGAAGGAGAGGACGGCATGACACTGGAGGCAGATGAAGGAGAGGACGGCATGACACTGGGGGCAGAGATGTGGGGACATGAATCTGGGGGCAGAGATGGAAGGGGGACATAAAACTGGGGGCAGATGAAGGGTGTATATGAAACTGGGGGAGAGATAGAGGGGGACATATAATTTACGAGTGACTGTAGGAGGATTATACTGTGTGCGGGCACATGATAAATTAACGAGTGGGCGGAGTCAACACAAAAGTGGGTGGGGCTAAATTTTCTGCGACGCGCTACGCGTGCCGCACATTTTGTCCCTCTTTCAGTTCTTCAAAAGTTGGGAGGTATGTGAGTGTATGGAGCCAGCCTGTGTCTGCACCACACATACACATCACATACACATCACCTAGCTCCCTGCTGTGAGATAGAGGGGGGTGTGTGGAATAAGTGCTGCTTTCTTATATAAAGCAGTCTAAATCCTACTGGTCTCTCTGTTCACTAGGATAAAGCTTTATTATATAGAGCAGGCTGCTAGTGGGCAGAGGAGCCAGGTCCTTTAGGAAACTCCGTACAAGGTAAATCCAAGTCTACAGGACCTTTTGATGACATCACAGGCCTTTCAGTCATCCCATAGGATCACTGGGGGGGGGGCGCTAGAAAATAATTAATTCTCGAAGTGGGCGGTAGACAAAATAAGTTTGAGAACCTCTGGTTTAGAATGTTATGTTGTTCTTTTGTAACCTTGGCCAGATCTGTGCCTTGCCACAATTCTGTCTCTGAGCTCCTTGGGCAGTTCCTTTGACCTCATGCTTCTCACTTGCTCTGACACGCACTGTGAGCTGTGAGGTCTTATATAGACAGGTGTGTGCCTTTCCTAATCAAGTGCAATCAGTTTAATTAAACATAGTTGGACTCCAATGAAGGAGTAGAACCATCTCAATCAGAACAGAAGGAAATGGACAGCATGTGAGTTACTGTATATATGAGTGTCACAGCAAAGGGTCTGAATACTTATGACTGTGATATTTCAGTTTTTCTTTTTTATTAAATTAGCAAAAATATCTACGTTTCTGTTTTTTTCTGTCAAGTTGGGGTGCTGAGTGTACATTAACATTAATGAGAAATAAAGTTTGTGGATTTTAGAAAAATGGCTGCAATGAAACAAAGAGTGAAAATTTAAAGAAGTCTGAATACTTTCCATACCAACTGTACATACAGCCCACATGCCTGGCCATTGGAGTAGTAGTCTCACTATTATTGTTATTCTTTTTTGCCTTTGTTCTCTTCATACTAAGTCATTGTAAATGTCAGATTGATTCCCATTTGTCATTTCTACATTTGCTAATTAGCCTTCTCCGTGCGCTCCGGAAGTGTCCGTGAGCACCGTCTGCTATTCTCTGTGTGTGAGAGCAGAGAGGCTGATGTGCTGATGACTCATCTCTCTGCTCTGACACACATAAAGAATAGCAGACGGTGATCACAGACACTTCCGGAGTGCACAGAGAAGGCTAATTAGCATATGAATAAAAACGAATAAAAACGGGTTTATTCAAAAAAGGTGATTTACATACAAAAGGTAGGTGTGGAATAGCCTTTCTAAAGGCTATGCAAGTATGTGCTTAGCTAAAAATGATTTTTACCAATGTTAGAGCCCCTTTAATATTGAGGATTCCTCTCCTTAGAACCTACAAGAATAACCATAAGAGGCTACAGAATGCGTCTTTCTCTCTCTGAAGTACCGGACATGCCTGTGCATTACATGAATGACCATTGAGTTCAATGGGCATCATGCAATGCTTCATTACTCCTGTGGTGGTGCACTTTCTACTGTGTTCCTCTGCGTAATACATGTGATTTATTTTTTTTTGGGGGGGGAGAGAAGCTAAACAACCTTTGATTAGTTTATTTTTTGAGGAATCCTCTAGCACGTAGTTCCATAATTTATCCGGTACTCTAGTTATCTATAGGTATATAATATTTACACATCCTATTGATAATCTATAGGTATATAATATATACATATCCTATTGATAACAGGAAGTGGGATCAGACTTGGAGGATGCCAAGTATCAGTATGCTGAGCCTCGCTTGTCAATCTATGGACGTTCTCCAGAAGAATGGACTAAACTGGCTTATTGGTTCAACAAGCACAAGGTTTACAGCCCCAACATGAAATTCATGATCCAAGTTCCAAGAATCTAGTGAGTATTACATCAGATTAGCTCAAATTAAGTCAAATTACAAAAGTGTAAAGCAAAGAATGTTTGTAGGATGGATTGGAAATACATCGAGGGAGATTTATGAAGACCAGCAATTTTTACACACCAATCTTCACATTTCCTCTGCTGGAATGGTGCAATTGCAGTCAAATCTATGCCAGTTTTCTGATGGGGCTGATAGTGGGTGAGGTTGGCTTAAAGAGAAAAAAGTTGTCATTTTTTTTGTGCAAAAATCTGACTTTCACAAAAAATTGCTACTTTTTCTTGCTTTGTATTTCTTGACTTACAAAACATGATACATCTTAGGCCTGGTTCACATCTGCGTTTGGTATTCCATTCGGGGAGTTTGCTTGGGGACCCCCCGAACAGAATACCAAAGTGGTGAGCTTATAAAAGCACACGGACTTCATAGACTATAATGGGACCCGCGTGCTGTCTGCATGAGTCATGCGGAGAGAAAAGTGCTTCATGAACTACTTTCCTCTCTACATGACGTGTGCGGAGACCACACGGAAAATATATGGACCCCATTATAGTCTATGTGGTCCATGTGCATTCATAAGTTCACCGCCAGTCAATGCCTTCAGTATTCCATTCGGGGGGGTCCCCAAGCAGACTCCCCAAACAGAATACTGAACACAGATGAACCAGGCCTTACCTAGTGTTTTCACATGTGGATTTGTATATGTGAATATACAATTTATTAATTGTATTAAATCCTAGAGAGATCATTTATTCCTCTCATCTATGAGGGGTGTTCAGTAATAAGTTCTACCTGAATATGAAAACAAAATTTTCTAAGAAAAGTGAACCTTCTACTTTTCTAGTGTATGTAATTCCCCTTGACTTCAGCACATTTATTCCATTCCAGTGAATGGATGCCCTCAGAATAGAAGGAGAATTCTTGTTGCTGCAGAAACTCTGTTACCACCTCTTTGACTGCATTATCATCAGGATATAATTTCCCACGCAGAAATTTCTTCAGGTTATGAAAGAGAAAGTAATAACTATGAGCCAGGTCTGGACTATAGGGTGGATGGTTAAGCTCCATGAAGCCGCATTCCCCAAAATTGTCCTGAAGCAGTAACACGCCTGCCAACAACTTCCCACGGTGTTTCTCTTTGCTTGAATCACATGATGCCTTCCTTGTTGAAGCCTACGTGTCTCCAGTAATTGTTGTCTTGTGTGGCATGAAGTCTAGTAATAAAACACCTTCTGTATACAAAAAACCTGTCCTTTCAAGCTGACTGCTGCATACATAATTTCTTTGGAGTTGGTGACCCCTTGTGCATGCTTCCATTACGTGCACTCTTGTTTGGTCTCAGGATCATGGTAGTGGACCCAAGTTTCATTACCTAAAACAACCCAAAATTGGAAGTCTCTTGGATTTCCTCTAAGTATGTCTAAATTCTCTTGGTTAAATTGGTGGCAACATGTTTTTTGCTCATGTGTCAACATTTGTGGCACCCAATGGAGCTGACCTTTGATATCATCAAAACATCATGAATAATACTGAATAATATTTAAAACTGCCCCAACTGCAATGCCTATTTTATAAGCTATAACACTGACTTTGACCCAACAATCTTCCAAAATCATGGCGACCACTTTATGGCACATTTTATTCTGAAGATGTCTCAACAGGTCGCCCTGAACAAAGGTAATTTTTGATTGATATCCCACTCTATTTAAACTGTTTGGCCCAAAACTTTTTCTCTATTGCATTAAAACCTATCTGTTTGCAACATCACACCCCATCGAAATAACTCTACCACTGCAGTGGCTACCCTGCCACATGAGGAAATTGATTATGCCAACCCTTGACCATTTATTTATTTAGCTTACTTATGTAGCACCATCATATTCTGCATCATATTTACAGACATTGTCAATCACTGTCCCATATAGGGCTCACAATCCAAATTCCCTATAAGTATGATTTTGGAGTGTGGGAGAAAACCCACGCAAACACATTGATTGACTGGTGTTGTGTATTTGTCTAAATTGACTGCTGTGTATCAGCTATTGGTTGATGCCAGTCCCCCAAGCTACACCCATGTTTCCTCAGTGTTGTAATGTATGAAAGGTAAAAACTTGTGTATGACATGAAGAATTTACCAAAACGGTCTATTGTTCTAGTGAGACCTGGGTCTACAAGGTCTGAATCATATTGTGAGTCACTGAGATGAGTGCACCTCCCAGACATGAGTCTGCGTGTAGATAAAACAGCTGTCAGTGGATTAAATGCTGAACTAAATTGTATTCTTTCTATATCTATGTAGTTTCTGTTCCATTCTGTGTAATTATAAGTAGGACAACTGGTTGACTGCCATGAAGAAAACAATCAGGGTGGGTACAGGGAACGGTTATTATTTTAGCAAGGGAAGAAGGAGGTGCCATGAAAATACCTGATGAAGGTGTGTGAAATGCCCCTTTCCTCAATTAAAGGTTGCAAAACCACATCCATCTCCACTAACCAAAAAAAATACTCCAACAACAAACCAGTTTGCTAATGTGTGATATTAACAAAAAATACATGATCCTATTTTGATTTTACAATAGATTTATGGATGTTACACAGTTATGCTAATAAAGTATACTGCACTGTACCAATCTTTACAATGAAACTACAAATCCTTGGAGTTTTTTTTTTTTTTTACTGCTTTAAAGGGATTCTACCATTAAACTACCTTTTTTTCTAATGAACACATCGGAATAGCCTTAAGAAAGGCTATTCGTCTCCTACCTTTAGACGTGGTCTCCACCGCGCCGTTCCGTAGAAATACCGTTTTTAACCGGTGTGCAAATGAGCTCTCCGCAGCAATGAGGACGGGCCCCAGCGCTGAAATACCGATGAGCGCGTCCCCATTGCTGCCCAGAGCTCTTTCCTACGCCGCCTCCTTCTTCTGCAGCAACTCCACCTCTTCTGGCTTCTCTTGCTCTTGTAGTTCTATACAGGAGCATAGAGAGACCACCCCAAAATGGCCGCCGGCCAGCTCCTGTATTGAACTGCAAGAGCGGCTACCCCAAAATGGCCGCCGGCCGGCTCCTGTATTGAACTGCAAGAGCGGCTACCCCAAAATGGCCGCCGGCCGGTGGCCATTTTTGGGTAGTCGCTCTTGCAGTTCAATACAGGAGCTGGCGGACATTTTGGGGTGGCCTCTCTATGCTCCTGTATAGAACTACAAGAGCAAGAGAAGCCAGAAGAGGCGGAGTTGCTGCAGAAGAAGGAGGCGGCGCAGGAAAGAGCTCTCAGGCCGCAATGGGGATGCGCTCATCTGCCTTTCAGCGCTGGGGCCCGCCCTCATTGCTGCGGAGAGCTCATTCGCATACCGGTTAAAACCGGTATTTCTACGGAACGGCGCGACGGAGACCACGTCTAAAGGTAGGAGACGAATAGCCTTTCTTAAGGGTATTCCGACGTGGTAATTAGAAAAAAAAGTAGTTTAATGGTAGAATCCCTTTAAGCATCTTCATCTTCTGCTTTAATCTACAAGGGAAAACCGTGCAAAATAATCGTCTGAAATATTCTTGGTCAGCGGTGTACCCAGGATGTGAACAACCTCCAGCTGTATATCTCTCATGCAGAGAGCAGAGTGCTGTTTTAGGGGTGTTGTATAATGGGCACCTGTAGTGGCCTCTATGGCTGGCACTGTTGGGTATTTGTGGTTGGTGTTCCAGAAGGGTGGGCTATGTCTAACACCTAAGGAGAACTGTGGCATGGGTCTCTGTAGCCTGCACTTGTAATGTGAGGTGACTCTGGCTATCATTGTTATGGGGCTATCACTGTTATAGCAACAATGATGTTGGCACTATTATGGGAGAACTGTGGCTGTTATGAGGGCACGTTGACTGCCATTAGCATATTTCTGTCATGTAATACTAAATTTTTCCTTACTCTTTACCTGGCTGAAGCCAAGCAGTCCATAGTTGAGGTCTTTTACTGTGGCTTATTGATTTTATCGTACATTTTATCATACTATACACAATATATGTTGAGTTCTGTAAAATAATATCGAACTTTGTGATCTCATTTGCATCATTTATCTTTATAGTGATATATTTAGAGCTCAGAAGTTTGTGCCTCATTTTGGAAAAATGTTGGAAAATATCTTCTTGCCAGTGTTTGAAGCCACAGTCAACCCAAATGCCAACAAGGAGCTCAGCGTGTTCCTCAGACACGTAAGTCCAGTTCTCCAGCACAAAGTACAATAGTGCTTGTTGGATAATTGAATATTAGTGACAATATGTTATGAGTCTGACTATTACATACATACCACACCTAACTATCCTATATTTTAGTCATGTCTTGGTAGAGTTCATATTTGTTGCAAAATTCTGTAGGTATAGGTAACGTCCATGGGAACGGTGGTATATCTAGTTGTTTGAGGATCACAAACTGGAGCATTCCAGGACGCGTTAACCCCTGGCACAGTAGGAAAAATGAGATATTATAAAGCTTCTGAGAGCATACGTGTTGTATAGCAGTACAACCCCATTATCAGCAAACCCCATTTACTTACAGTGGAAAAAATCATCAGCAGAGAATAGATTTGATATGAATTTTACAGTAAACCTACATCAAAAACTGCAATAAAAACCAAATGTGATTATGGCATGTGCATTTTTAAGCTGATTCAAGAGTGTAACACATATATGACACGTGAACCAGGCCTTAAAGTTATATGGACAGTTTCTATGGCCGTGTATTAATTGTACTCCTATTTAATAGATAACTGCCTTTGACAGTGTGGATGATGAGTCTAAACACAGCGGCCATATGTTTTCATCAAAGAGTCCACCTCCCCAGGAATGGACGATTGAGAAGAACCCATCATATACATATTATATCTACTACATGTATGCCAACATCAGAGTGCTGAACAACCTAAGGAGGTATGACACAAGATCACATATTCTTATTATGAATTGTGTTGGGCATAATGTATAAAATAAACAGATCTTCACATTGTCCGATGCAGCAACTAGTATTTCACGCTATAATTTACTGTATTGTCAACAATTCTACACAAAATCTTTCCATTGTAGAATCACCCAAGAAAGATCCAAGCTGTGCAGATTAGATACAGCTCAATAAATATAAGCACTAAATTGGGGGTATTCAGAGACTATTTCAGTTTAGTCTCACAGTACTGAATAGACTTATTACACTGACCTGCTGATGTGCACATTGCCATGAAAAAGAGCATGAAAATGATCCTGTTACTGGAATGAGTGGCCACACCAATAACTGATTAATTTATGTGGGCCAGATAAGAAATGATTGATGATTTTGTGATGTAAGGCTGCATTCACACGTAGTAAAGTGGAGCGTGATCTGGCACGTATACAGTGTGTCAGAGTTTGCGCACTCAAAAAGATCCCATTGATTTCAATGGAAGTTATGAGCGTATACGCCGCGTAATTTTGCACCCGTAATTTTGCGGCCGCAAAATTACGCGCGCAAAATTACGCGGCGTATACGCTCGGAACTCCCATTGAAATCAATGGGATCTTTTTGAGCGCGCAAAATGCTGACACGCGTATACGTGCCAGCTTGCGCTCCATTTTACATCGTGTGAACTCACCCTTAATGTGTAATTGCTTTGAATCTGGAACATAGTACTTGCAATCCCACGATCTGCCAGATGGTGTCGCCTTTCATTAACACACATTTTTTTGTGTGTGCAAAATTGAAAAGAATAACAACTGAAAAAGTAAAGTTAAAGTTGCAACTATACCCTTATGCCATTTATTTCAGATGCTACTGTTATAATGTTATTCTGTGTAAAATGACTAGAAATAGATATTTTTTTATTGATATATATCTATATATTTTAAGTAATGGGTTATACTTTTATTATGTTACATACAGTACATACAGTACAAAAAGATGTCTGAGTAATTTCTTACTGATGACTAAAGTTTAATCTTCTGGCATTGTGCATGCACTTAGATGTTTGGAATGCAGTAAAATGCTATATTATACCACTTCTTAAGGGACAAACTGTTTTGCATATGAATCTTTTATAATCTTTTACTTAATTTTTAAGATAAGATAATCCTTTAATAGACCCACAATGGGGAAATTCAGTGTGTTACAGCAGCACGGATAATACAGTAATATATTTCAAGAAAGAACACATACAAGCTCATAGCAGATAGGAAAGATACTAGGAGTCATGATAACAAGAAGAAAAGAAAGACTCATCATCACTTACATACAGTTATGGCTGAAAGTGTTAGTACCCCTGAAATTTTTCCAGTATATTAGGTATTTCTCCCCAAAACTATTGCAGTTATGCATGTTTTGTTATTCAATATTTATTTCATTTGTGTGTATTGGAAAAACACAAAAAAGTGAGAAAAAGGCAAAGTGGACATAATTTCACACAAACTCTAAAAATTGGTCAGACAAAAATGTTGGCACCTTTTCAAAATTGTGGGTAAATAACTTTGTTTCAAGCATGTGATGCTTGGTCAAACTTACATGTGACAAGTAACAGGTGTGGGCGATATAAAAATTACAGCTGACACCAGATATATAGTGTTGGCCAAAAGTATTGGCACCCCTGCAATTCTGTCTGATAATACTCATTTTCTTCCAGACAATGATTGCAAGCACAAACTCTTTGGTATAAATATCTTCATTTATTTTGCTTGCAATGAAAAAACACAAAAGAGAATGAAAAAAAAGTCAAATCATTGAACATTTTACACAAAAATCCAAAAATGGGCCGAACAAAAGTATTGGCACCCTCAGCCTAATACTTGGTAGCACAACCTTTAGACAAAATAACTGCGAACAACCAGGTTGACACTGTTGTACCCTCGGACTGCAGGGCAGCTTGAACTTGTTAGGATGTTAGTCAAGGTTCTTTATCCACCATCCGCACAATCTTGCGTTGAAATCTCTCGTCAATTTTTCTTTTCCGTCCACATCTAGGGAGGTTAGCCACAGTGCCATGGGCTTTAAACTTCTTGATGACACTGTGCACGGTAGAAACAGGAACATTCAGGTCTTTGGAGATGGATTTGTAGCCTTGAGATTGATCATGCTTCCTCACAATTTTACTTCTCAAGTCCTCAGACAGTTCTTTGGTCTTCTTTCTTTTCTCCATGCTCAATGTGGTACACACAAGGACACAGGACAGAGATTGAGTCAACTTTAATCCATTTCAACTGGCTGCAAGTGTGATTTAGTTATTGCCACCACCTGTTAGGTGCCTCAGGTAAGTAACAGGTGCTGTTAATTACACAAATTAGAGAAGCATCACATGATTTTTCAAACAGTGCCAATACTTTTGTCCACCCCCTTTTTTTATGTTTGGTGTGGAATTATATCCAATTTGGCTTTTTGACAATTCTTTTTGTGGTTTTCCATTGAAGACAAATTAAATGAAGATAATAATACCAAAGAATTTGTGATTGCAATCATTTTCTGGAAGAAAACGAGTATTATCTGACAGAATTGCAGGGGTGCCAATACTTTTGGCCAACACTGTAAAGGAGAGAAGTTGACTCAATCTTTGCATTGTGTGTCTGTGTGTGCCACAATAAGCATGGAGAACAGAAAGGGGAAATAGATAAAAACTGAAGATTTGAGAACCAAAATTGAGGAAAAATATCAACAATCTCAAGGTTACAAGTCCATCACCAGAGATCTTTATGTTTTGCAACATAATGAAGAAGTTTACAACCAAAGGCACTGTAGCTAATCTCTCTGGATGTGGACAGAAGAGAAAAATAGTTGAAAGGTTGCAACGCAGGATAGTCTGGATGGTGGATAAGCAGCACAATCTAGTTCCAAAGTAATTCAAGCTGTTCTGCAGGCTCAGGGAGCATCAGTGTCAGCACAAACTATCTATCAACATTTGAATTTAAAGAAACCCTATGGCAGGAGACCCAGGAGGACCCCACTGCTTACCTAATGTACGTGAGTAAGCCAAAATAGTTCTGGGTAAACATTGTCTGGACAGATGAAAGCACGATAGAGCTTTTTTTGTAAAGCACAACATTCTACTGTTTACTGAAAATAGAATGAGGCCTACAAAGAAAAGAACACAGTACCAACAGTCAAATGTAGTGGAGGTCCAAAGATATTTGGGGGTTGATTTTCTGGCACTGGGTGCCTTGACTGTGTGAAATCTGAAGATCACCTTAAGGATTTTGGGTCTCAATTTAGGGCCCAGTGTCAGAAAGCTGGGTTTGCGTCCTGTCATGAGTTTTCCGGCATGTCAATGACCCCAAACATACTTCAAAAAGTATTCTGAAGTAGTGGAAAATAAAGAGCTAGAGAGTTTTGAAATGACCAACATTGAGTCTAGATCTAATTACCATTGAACGCCTGTGAAAAGATCTTAAAGTGCAGTTGGGAGAACGCACCCTCCAAATATGAGAGACTCGATGCAATTTGCAAAAGAAGAGTTGTAAGAAGCTTGTTGACAGTAATAAGGAGAGGGCGCCAATAATTTTGTCCAACCCATTTATGGAGTTTTACATTAACTTTTTTTTGTGTGTGTTCCAATACACATAAAGGAAATAAACATGTATATAACAAAACATGTGTAAATGCAATAATTTTCTACGTGAAATACTTCATTTTCCTGCAGAAAGTTCATGACTGTATGGCCATGACTGTAAGTGAAATGTTATGTTCAGTATTTACTTGTTTTAGTTTATTGGCTTAAATCAATATTTGGTCCATTATTGTGAAATTATGGTGTCTCAAGAAAATGTTGTATTTACTGGTTTATTATGTAGTTTGAGTATATTTTTGTAGCAAACTAATATAAGAGTACGCTCTATAATCAATTCCACCCTAATGCTAAATTTACACTGTGTGAACTGCATCCATGTATAAATAAATTTAGGGTGGAACTGCTCTTCAATTCTTAGTTCTCTGCCTGCTCACAGCGAACCCTGGAATTAGTCCAGTAATATCTAAAAACCACCGTGAAACCTCAGTGATGGTTACTCTATGACGGAATACAGGACTGTTTACTACAAATTATAATCCCATTTATATAGTGCTAGCACATTCTTTGGTTCAGTAAAGAAACAACAACAGTTTATAAGCCTCCATGTACATGACCCGTGCATACTGTAGCACTTGTGTCCTCCATGCTGTTTTCTTACGGACCTGTACAAGCACATGTAGTCTATCTTGTACTCCTGCAATTGTTAATGTATACCTCAAAACCAATTAATAGCAGGTAAGCTGTTCCTATCATCGAACGGTCTATCAAGGTAAGGGTGTGTATACGCATGCCAAAGAAAAACTGATAGTTTTCTATTGGATGTATTCTTGTTTAAGCCACCTCATTTGCGACACCGCACATTGGCAGATCCAAAAATGGTCCCTGCATGTTTTTCTATTTGGCTCCATCAAAGGTCACACAGCGAGTTTGGCTGTAACTCCCACTGCACACAAATGAAAGGAGTCGCATTGCAACCCCAAGGGTGCCAGGACCGCAACACCTAGACACAAAAAATATGAGCACTGCTCAACTTTTTTGGATGGTTGCAGCACCTTCAGGGTCGTAACACAACAGGGATTACAATACATTTTATTAAATTTAATTTGATAAACCAACAAGACATCAATACATCAATCCCTCTACACCAAGCCCTGTATCCAGTGGCGTAACTAGGAATGGCAGGGCCCCGTGGCGAACTTTTGACATGGGTCACCCTCCCAAACGACACCAAAGACCTCGACCGAACCCCTCCTCCGCATTCCTGCGTGCTCTATTATATCCCTTAGTGGCCCCTGCACACAGTATTATGTCCCTCAGTGGCCCTTGCACACAGTATTATGTCCCTCAGTGGCCCCTGCACACAGTATTATGTGCCTCAGTGGCCCCTGTACACAGTATTATACCCCATAGTGGCCCCTGCACATAGTATTATGTCCCTTAGTGGCCCCTGCACACAGTATTATGTCCCTCAGTGGCCCCTGCACATAGTATTATGTCCCTCAGTGGCCCCTGTACACAGTATTATACCCCATAGTGGCCCCTGAACACAGTATTATGTCCCTTAGTGGCCCCTGCACACAGTATTATGTCCCTTAGTGGCTCCTGCACACAGTATTATGTGCCTCAGTGGCCCCTGCACACAGTATTATGTCCCTTAGTGACCCCTGCACTCAGTATTATGCTCCACTGTGGACACCCATAAACAATTATTATACTCTGGGGTCTGAAAAGACCCCAGAGTATAATAATCGGAGACCCGGGGGAATAAACACATAAAAATCTACTGTTACTTACCTGTTCTCCGGCGACTACGCTGTCGGCCTCCGCTGTAGTCCTTCTTCAATGACGACGGACGTCACATGACCTGGGACGCAGGCCGGGTTCACGTGATGTCAGAGGAGTCAGATAACTAGGCCTGAAGCCTGCCCGGATCGTGGAGAGGTAAGCAACAGTGTTTATTATGTTTCTTACCTCTCCCAGGCCTCCGATCATTATACTTGGGGGTCCGCAAAGACCCTCGAGTATAATAATAGTCTTTGTGGGGCCCGCGGTATCACTTACCGATCCCAGCCTAGCCAGGAGCGGTAAAAAAGTAGGGCCCATTACTGGCTGGAGTAACTCTAGCCAGTAATGGCCTATTAAAAAAAAAAAAAAATGCAGCGGTATCAGCTGTCACCGGGCCCCTAATGTCCCGGGCCTCGTGGCAGCTGCCTCTGCTGCTTCCACGGTAGTTACGCCACTGCCTATATCAATCCCTCTACAGCAGACTCCGCATATTGTATCCCAATGCTGAATGACAGGACTAAAAAAAAAAAAGCAGCAGGCCCCATAGCAGTTGATTTGCCCATACAGTAGTAAACAAGAAACTGTGCCACATTACATTTTGTGAAATTTTATGGATTTTGCAAAAAGAAATCCTCAGTACTGGGTAAACAAGCCTTGGTTTAAAAATAGGAATTGGAGGTGGTCTTACATTTCAGATTCCTCTTCAAATTCTGACCCTGTGGAATCTGCAGTGGTAAGTTGAAGCAGACCTTTGCTTACCACAATGGGTTTGCCTTAGATACAATGCACCGTGGATTCTGCAGCTGAATCAGCCAATGACAACTTATGGATTTGAACGGAAATCTGTGAAAAATCCTTCTGACAACATCTCGATTTCCCATCCATTTTGGCATAACCAGCTATAAACATATACAGCTAAGACAGATAATTGGAAGCCATTTTGTTTAAGCCCTTCTATCTTCTGACCCACATTGTATGCAATTATATTTTTGTTCTATCCATCTTAACTCCAGTCCTCAATCTCTTTCAGCTAGAATGTGATTCAGGGCTTGCCAGCAGCTTCTACACATTCCACCCTATGGGAAAATGACTATTAAGCAATAATAGCAGACTTATCTGGATTTGACTTGACATCATTATTACCTTTGCCATTGTATTTGAGTGATTATCAATAGCTCAAATCTCTCTATCTACAATAGACATATAACTAAGAAGATTAGGAGGATTCATTCTCCTGTAAACTAATAATTACTATGTTGTGTATGAGATATAGACTAGAAGCCTTTCAGTAGTGCGGCACCAGCTATGACTATTGGCTTGTAAACCTTGGGTTTTTCATAAGTCAACATCTCATGATGTTCAAATAGTTACACGATACTACAGATAGAGTATACTATTTATCTGTCAAGGTGTAGTTTCACTAAATCCTAGGGAGAATATAAACCAAATTACCATATTCTGTCCATTATATCATTTATGTTTCTCTCCTTTCTCTCTCACTTACTCATAGTAGCAGGATCATTGGGGACATTATACAGAAGTGCAGACGTGAATAAACACTTGGGGTGAGATAGAAACTTCCGATTTAGCTCCAGCAAGCTCTGTGCCGGCATCTCTGCTATCTCAGTTCCTGGTCCCCCTTTCCCTCTTCCAATAAGATGTATTACATGGTTTCTTATATTGTATGTATTACCGAGTTTCTTATATTACTTCTACCATTGATTTGTGCAAAGTTTGTTGCTAGTGGCCATTTAAATTGCCATCATTCATTTACTATGAATCTTATCTAGTATTTGTCAAAGATGCTGAATAAATTTAGGAAAACTCGGAATACTGCATTCTTTTCCTTTCTACTACTAGCAAAGAACAGTCACAAAATAACACATAATAAGTCAATTTAAGTAGGAGGATGCCTAATAATAAGTATATTATATAATATATTCATGAGAAGGCTTGTTTTGTTCCAGGGAGAGGGGATTGAACACTTTCCTATTCCGCCCTCACTGCGGGGAGGCTGGAGCTATCACTCATCTACTAGCAGCATTCATGACAGCGGACAATATTTCTCATGGATTGAACTTGAAAAAGGTAAATGTGTGAATTTTACACTTCAGACGGCTGAGCATCAATAGTTGCCCTGTTGCCTAGACATCCTAGGCATACCTCACCATTGCATTGTGGAGGTGCTGATGGGGACAGAATGACTCTCACAATTGCACAACCATTACAGTTGTTACAGGTTTCAACTATATTGTTAGGGCACTTTGCATTAGCTACTACCAGCCCGATGTAATAGTACATCACGGGGTAGGAAGTGGTTAAGTTCCAATTTGCCTTTTATTTTGCAGAAATGTATGATTGTTGTTTTGTACAACTTACAAAACTTGTGTTTTACAGAGTCCTGTGCTGCAATACCTGTACTTTTTGACAAAAATCCCTATTGCCATGTCACCTTTAAGTAACAACAGTCTGTTTCTGGAATATGCCAAAAACCCATTGCTGGATTTCCATGAAAAGGGTCTGGTAGTATCCTTATCCACAGATGATCCCATGCAGTTCCATTACACCAAGGTAAAAACATGCTGACTTCTGTATATTTTAATATGGTTGAATTTAATTCTACTCATATTCATTGTATAGATAATAAAATGTGTCCCACACTCTGAACTCAATTCTGCCTAATGGTTGTGGAGTCTTTGTCATACTACTTGGGGTAAAGCCATTGCTCACTGTGATCTGATGTTGTGGGTTGTAAAATCTTATACAAAAGTAAGGTTTTCCCACACCTTTAGGTTTTCCTGTCTAGAATTCTGTTCTGATCATTTCTGTAGTCCCTCAGTGCAGTGTGTTTCTGGGCCAGACAGACAGACCTGTAGAAACTGAGTGTTAAAGGGGCAACAAATTTTTCAAAAATGGTTAGTAAGTGCTATTAATAAGTTAATAAGTGCAACCAAATACCTTTAACAGTGTTTTGAATGATTCGTGGGTTTCTCTGGGAGCTCCTGGAATTCTGCATTTGTTTACATAGGTAGCTTCCTGTTTTCCTACAACTATCATGATGTATTGCACTTCACTTAGAGAGAGCTCTCACTCCTTCCCTCTCTCACACTCTCTATAATTGGCATAGCATTCTTATTTCAGATTTTCTGGTGACGTTCTGTTTCCCCATTTCCAGAAACATAATGTCACCTATACTACCCCCCCCCCCCCCCCACACACACACACACACACACCACCACAACCACCACATCATACTTACCTGCTTTCCTGTCCGGATCTCCTGAGCATGGGAGATCACTTCCTTATGCAGAGCTGGCATCTCCTTTACTTGACGTCAGCCAGCACCTGCACAATAAAGCCGGAGTGCTGGCATACGCTATAGCCGACATTCAGGCTCTATTGCATAGGCGTGGGAGGCCGGCTTCTCCTCTTCTTGACTGCTGCCGACTGCCCATGTAGAAATGATCTCCTGTGCGCAGAAGACAGGTAAGTATAATGGGGTGGGGGGTTAGTATTGGTGACATTCCGCTTCCGGAAATGGGGAAACGGAACATCACCAGAAAATCTGAAATTGAGTATGCTATTCCATACTCTTTACATTTTACATATAATGTTAGGAATGGATATTGGTATTCATTTCTGACTTCCTATTAATAATGGATTCCACTGCTAGTCATGGCAACTGAATTTGTTCTAACGCTCAGACTACTACATCCTCACAGTGGCAACATGCTTGGTAGAAGTAGTCTGAGTCTGTAATTTGACATCACCATTATGTAAATGAATGAAGCAGGCACATCTGTTGATGTCCATGACTAACATCTTGTTGTTCACAGGAGCCTCTGATGGAAGAATACGCCATTGCCGCACAGGTTTTCAAGCTCAGTACCTGTGACATGTGTGAAATTGCAAGAAATAGTGTGTTGCAGTGTGGAATGTCTCATGAGGTATGGAATCTATGATTTCTTACAATAGGGCATATTTACTTAGTGTACGGCTAGTAGCGCTGTGTAGGTCATACCTTTAAAAAACAGAGAGATAAGATTCCTGGAAGTGCCTCCATTGGCTCCTTACTTCTAACTTTTGGTGGTAGCCTTTATTTTCTTCTTACATTTCTCTGTAAAAAAAATAAAAATAAAAAATAAAAATTGTGCAAAGGTGTATAAGGCCTATATATAATAGACACTTTGAAGACAATGTAGAAAATAGCATAATAAGCTTAATAATTGACATTGAAATTGCAAGTAATTAGAAAATTACTCCTTTCACTTTTGTGGATTAAATAGAGTTATATTCTTTTTACCACAATTATAAGGTCTTATCTGGGAATAAATAATAATGACCACAATGTGACCTCTCGTTGCCAATTTATTAATTATAATTAATTGTACAGGTTGGACACATGTTCAGCTTATGGCAATGCCGTTTTTCAAGTGAATACCAGGTGTTGATCGTGAGGGTGGTTCTACAAGGTGTCTGCCGTGGCACCTACACTCCTGGCTCGGGTCGCAAATAGTTTGACTTAAGTGAGATACTGATTGATTATGGGATAGTTCTCATTAACAATAAGACAACACATAATAACTAGTAAAACTGCACAGCCAGCAACAAGGAAAAGCCCATATTCTGTCAGTGAAAGTTTTGACATCTCTGACCCAGAGAGTGACAACAGTGCCATAAAAGATATCATGTAGCACCACTCTAAAGGAAGACAACCTATAATGGACAGATGGTACTGTCCTGGTTTTGTGCTAAACTGACCCTGTGCCCTTATCTTAGGCCCAGTTCACATCTGCATTCGGGTTTCCGGTCAGGGAGTCCACTTGGGGACACCCTGAACGGAAACCTATATGCATAGAAAAGCGGTTACCTAGGAAAACATGCGGACCCCATAGACTATAATGGTTGTTTTATAACGCTTGTTTTCCGGAGGAAACATATGGAGAGAAAAGTCCTGCAAGCAGCACTTTTCTCTCTGCATGTTTCGTGTGGAAATCGAACAGAAACCACATGGACCCCATTGTAGTCCATGGGGTCTGCATATTTTCCCAGGTAACCGCTTTTTAATACGTATAGGTTTCCGTTTGGAGGGTCCCCAAAGGGACCTCCGAACAGAATCCCGAATACAGATGTGCATCGGGCCTTAAAGTCTAACTTTATTAGCTCTGTTTCAGCGCACAATGAATTCTAAGCAGGTGATGCAAAATAACATTTACACAAACTGGTGCACATTATATTTTCCTTATATTTACAATTCAATTGCTTGGTTTGTATAGGAGAAGGCACATTTTCTTGGGAAAGACTATCAAGTGGAAGGACCACAAGGCAATGATATCCGCAAGACTAATGTGGCTCAGATAAGGATGGCTTACAGATACGAGACCTGGTGTTATGAGCTCCACCTGATTCTTCAAGCTTTAAAAACTGCTGAGTAAAGAATATTTGATGTAGTCTACAGAATATGTACACATTTGATAACCTTATGGGTCATCGCTGAGGAAACTTGAGTAATGGCCATGTTAAAGGCATATACATAATTTATATACTCTGAAAGTTTACATTCTAATTTTGAAATGCTGCTGAAAAGTAAATTTCCTGATTATAACAAATAAGAAACCTCCTACGTGTCCCTCTTTTGAAGGGTCAGTAACAATTTTGACCCACATCCTTGTGTTCCTATTTGCTTCTTAAACGGCCCTTCATTGAATAGATCTATAATATTTCTCTAGCAATTGCATATCTGTCTCCTATCTAACACTTAGATAAAATATGGCTTATGCTTTTTTGATGTTTAGGTGTTTTTAGTTTTTTATGTTGAATATATATATATATATATATATATATATATATATATATATATATATATATATATATATACACTCACCAGCCACTTTATTAGGTACACCATGCTAGTAACGGGTTGGACCCCCTTTTGCCTTCAGAACTGCCTCAATTCTTCGTGGCATAGATTCAACAAGGTGCTGGAAGCATTCCTCAGAGATTTTGGTCCATATTGACATGATGGCATCACACAGTTGCTGCAGATTTGTCGGCTGCACATCCATGATGCAAATCTCCCGTTCCACCACATCCCAAAGATGCTCTATTGGATTGAGATCTGGTGACTGTGGAGGCCATTGGAGTACAGTGAACTCATTGTCATGTTCAAGAAACCAGTCTGAGATGATTCCAGCTTTATGACATGGCGCATTATCCTGCTGAAAGTAGACATCAGATGTTGGGTACATTGTGGTCATAAAGGGATGGACATGGTCAGCAACAATACTCAGGTAGGCTTTGGCGTTGCAACGATGCTCAATTGGTACCAAGGGGCCCAAAGAGTGCCAAGAAAATATTCCCCACACCATGACACTACCACCACCAGCCTGAACCGTTGATACAAGGCAGGATAGATCCATGCTTTCATGTTGTTGACGCCAAATTCTGACCCTACCATCCGAATGTCGCAGCAGAAATCGAGACTCATCAGACCAGGCAACATTTTTCCAATCTTCAATTGTCCAATTTCGATGAGCTTGTGCAAATTGTAGCCTCAGTTTCCTGTTCTTAGCTGAAAGGAGTGGCACCCGGTGTGGTCTTCTGCTGCTGTAGCCCATCTGCCTCAAAGTTCGACGTACTGTGCGTTCAGAGATGCTCTTCTGGCTACCTTGGTTGTAACGGGTGGCTATTTGAGTCACTGTTGTCTTTCTATCAGCTCGAACCAGTCTGGCCATTCTCCTCTGACCTCTGGCATCAACAACGCATTTCCGCCCACAGAACTGCCGCTCACTGGATGTTTTTTCTTTTTCGGACCATTCTCTGTAAACCCTAGAGATGGTTGTGCGTGAAAATCCCAGTAGATCAGCAGTTTCTGAAATACTCAGACCAGCCCTTCTGGCACCAACAACCATGCCACGTTCAAAGGCACTCAAATCACCTTTCTTCCCCATACTGATGCTCGGTTTGAACTGCAGGAGATTGTCTTGACCATGTCTACATGCCTAAATGCACTGAGTTGCCGCCATGTGATTGGCTGATTAGAAATTAAGTGTTAACGAGCAGTTGGACAGGTGTACCTAATAAAGTGGCCGGTGAGTGTATATATATATATATATAGTTAGTATATATTTCTGTGTTCATTACCATATAAAGTGTCACTGATGTCCTCAGCAGTAAAATGAATACATCATATGTAGTCTCAATCGTCTTTCCTTTCTTCTACCCATTTCCTTCCATATAACTGCACCCCATTACTATAAATGGAATCTTGAACAGAAGAATAGGATGTAGGGTCAAGAAACAGAGAGCAAAACAGACACTGAAATTACATAGTGAAGAAGGGTATTTACAGGTCATACTTATGACTGATGGTTGAGGAAGAAAATATAACAACTTTCTCTTAATAGCTGTACTGTTTTTGGAATTTAAGCCACTGCATGAGTGAGTGTCTAGACATACTGATATTGTGCAATTGCTGAATAAAGTGGTGGCTATTTTCTGCAAAGGATCAATCACATCAGCAGTTCTCACATCCTCATCCTAGGTGCCATTTTAACATATACTTAAAGGGATCCTATCATTAAAACTCATTTTTTTCAGGGTACCACGTAGGTAAAGCCTTAAGAAAGGCTATTTGTCTCCTACCTTTAGATGTCTTCTCCAGGCCGCCGTTCGGTATATAATCTGGTTTTCGTCGGTATGCAAATGAGTACTGTAAGCGGCCATTTTCTTGTGGCCGGCAGGCATGCGCAGTCGGCTGCCCGAGGCCTAGAAGTTTAAAGCCAATGCCAGAACAAGACGCGAAGAAGACCCGTTCCTGAAGAAAATGGAGGCGGCACTGGAGAGTTCTCTCGCAGCATTGGGGACGCCCCCAGTGCTTTTTGAGCGCTGGGCACCGCCCCCAGTGCTGTGAGAGAACTCTTTTGCATACCGACGAAAACCAGATTATATACCGGTATAGGTATAATTGACATGCATCACTTTTTTCACAAGGTGTGGATGGGATTTACCATGTGGGTCCCCGGCCTAAATCTCCTGCATACATGAGACGTTTCCTGTAAGTAACAAAATATTACTGCACTGCATTCACTGTAATGTTACCAGGAGCACCCCCCCCCCCCCCTACCCCCTAACCCCTGGTAGGTTCACCAATGTCTACATACATATAAATTTAACAAACACCATGCTGGCTGCCACTAGTGAGAGCATGAGATCTTACTGCATACTGCCTTATCATTGAGTTCAATGTATATCTGTACATAGTAAGCTCTGAAACTACCCCTCTGGAGTTGTAATACAATGATGGGAAACTTGTAGCTTGTGGTGTCAGAAGCAGAAAAGACACAAACAATATATCATATTGTGTATGTTAAAGCAGTGACTCTGCCCACAAGTACGTAGGTGACACTTATAGCTATTTAGCTCTCGCTTAAATGTGGTTGTTGCAGTTATACCAAACCCCCTTGTCTATGCCTTGCCCATGAGCCGTGTCTGATATTACAGATCAGTCCCATTCAATTGAATTGCAAAGTCAGACACAACCACTGACAAAAGCCGATGAGTGCAAACAAAATGTATACCTATCTCAAACAACCCTTTTAAGATACATTCACAAGGTGCAATTTGCTGTAATGATTTTTGGAGTTATTTTCATCTCTTTCTTATAGGGGATGCTTTACATTATACATATAGCTCACAGTAAACATGTCTTGTCTTGTACATAAATCCTGAGTATAATTGGAGGATTCGTCATAAGATTTTCAGTTAGGTGTGTGCAGCCTTTCTCATGGCCACACCCCATTTATTATACATATATCTAATTTCCCTTTGCCTCTTTGAGGTCACCAGTTGCTTATATTTAACTCACAATTGGAAGTTGTGCTCAGACATGTTCCTCATGATTAAACCTCACATCCACACCCTGGTCTTCTTGATATGAGACTTGGTTCACCAAGTGATTAACCTTTATTTCCATTAAATGGTGTGTTGTGATACTTTATATACATATACAGTAGCAAGAATATCTATAAATTGTCTCTTAGAAACAGTGGACGCTTATATATGCTACCACCGCGTTCCACTGCATATATGACACTGATCAATGACATCAGAATTATCAATGGATCACAGATCAAAAAATAAAACAAAAGGTAACCTTTAAACTGCTACTGTCCACAAGCTATGACAATTCTTCAGGAATTAAACACAACCTAAGACAATTTGAAACGGGAATTTTAATAAATGCTAAAGAAATGAGTGAGACCCAAAGTGTGTTATGTACCATATATACTTTTAGATTTTTCATCACACCTTTTGGACGTGTTTTCACACAAGGACCATAGGCCATGACCCCCTCAGCTACCTCTGCTCAGTATTTTATGTTGTCAAATTATATTGTCATAGTCAATCTGGTCTGTACCGTCCAATGCGTCATTGCTGTGCCAAAGAGGTGTAAGTATGTTCTTAAAACTATCCTAACACCAATATCCCACACCTTCTGCCACACCACCGCCAAACCAGCAATTAAGGCTTCAAAATAAAAACATGCCGTGTGCAATCTGCACGCACTGAGCCTTTATGTCTTTTCTCAGGGAATAAGATATAGAATAGCTATGTTGTAATCAGGTCAAAAGAAAAGACAGCACACAGGCGGGCCTGAACTCACACAGGTGATCTTTTGGGACTTTTAGCTGTGTTGTTTACAAAATACGTTAGAAATGCTTTGGACAGCTATTACAGGATAATAAATCAGAAATGATGACTAACTTTCCATACCTGACATTCATTTTTTTAAAATTGCATTTAGCCTTAAGGCTAAGGCCTCACATAGTGGGCCACAGCAAAAAAAGCACGGCGGAAACGTGTTGTAATTTCATAGAAAGTTCGCAGCGGATTCCTCTGCAGACTTTCGGCTTCAATTACACCTATAGGGAAACCTCCAGCACCCTGCGATTTCCAAAACCACTGCACATATTTTTCTGCAGTTCGTAGATGGGTTTCTGCTGTGTCCAAACTATGACATTTACTCCAGGTGGGGTCATGGCCTAAATGGTTTTTTTCTAAGCTAAATAATTGATGATGGTTTTAGGAAGAAAACAGCCATGTAATTCTGATCATGTACAACCCCTTTAGGGTGAGTATTCTAGCAGTAAATAATTTGGTTATCCCCACATGTGATGGGCAAGTATACAAATCACCTATAAAGTCCCCATTGTGACCATTTCTTTGTTCTTGGTTTACTGCTGCAATCTTAATAATATAATCCAATTGTATTAAAAAATTGATAACTATCTTAAAAATCCAAAGTTTTCAATCTACAAATGTTTTATGAATTACCACCAACACAAGGTTATGCTTTTTTTTTTTATCCTACACATATTTCTTGTCTAAAAATAACTTGGTCCTTTTGTGAAGACTTAAGGCTTTCTGGATTTTTTCGCAATGCAAGTGAGCATGTGATAATTTGTAATGAGAAGTTTCCCTGATACCTGGCAAGAATCTACAAATACCTGTCCTCCTCCAAACAAAACAATAAGCCCAGGACTAAATCTATGTCTACACATGTACACGTGCTGCCATGGTATGCCTTAGGCACTCTGGGCTGGGATCATAATAAATACTTATGCCACTCAAGAGCTGCAGGTACTCAAAAATATGTAAGAAGATTGTCTGCTCATATCATCGAAAGGTATCTTTACATAAGGAGAAAGTGAATACCATTTTAAATCTGTTTATCATATATCCCAATAACACTATGGGGCAGATTACAGACATAATTTATGCTAAAAACTGTCCTACATGCACTTTACTACATTTAATACTTGTTTTAGGCTAGGGCCCCATGTAAGCGGCAACACATTGTGGTTTTACCTGCGGACACTCTGCTTCAATTATATGCTGAGAAGGAATACGCAGTTCTCCAATTCAGTTCTCGTGGGGTATGTAGGCATCAGATTATGATGCGGCCCCTGATGAACACCATAATTGGTGCCAAACTATCAAGGTCCTACATTTGTAAGTGGCGTTTTTGCCCACAGTGGGTGTTGCTACCCTTGAACTATTTAAGGAGCGACAGTAACGCAGCACAGTGCTACCTTTGTCACTGCAGGGAAGTCATGTAGGTTTTGACTCCATTGTGAAGTGTTTGTTTTTTAACTTGTTCTGCCACTGCGGATAGTTATTTGGTGATATAGCTATTGAACATTTATTTGACTATAGATGTCAGAAAGTATAGTTCAGAAAGTCCCATGATGAGTGGTGCGTTACTGTACCAGGAAACGCATAGGGACATTTAAAGAGGACCTTTCACCATATCCGGGCACAGGCAGTGTTATATACTGCCGGAAAGCTGACAGTGCGCTGAATTCAGCGCACTGTCGGCTTTCCCAATCTGTGCCCGGTGTGAAAAGCTTACGGTCCGGTACCGTAGCTCTTCTATGGTCAGAAGGGCGTTTCTGACCATTAGCCAGAGACATCCTTCTGCCTCGCGGCGCCTATCACGCTGTGCTGTGGAGTGGGGAGGAGCGCCCCCTCCCTCTGCTCACACAGCTCGTCCATAGACGAGCATTATCAGGAGAAGGAGGGGGCGTTCCTCCCCGCTCCACAGTACAGCGCGATAGGCGCCGCGAGGCAGAAGGACGTTCCTGGCTAATGGTCAGAAACGCCCTTCTAACCATAGAAGAGCTACGGTACCGGACCGTAAGCTCTTCACACCGGGCACAGATCGGGAAAGCCGACAGTGCGCTGAATTCAGCGCACTGTCAGCTTTCCGGCAGTATATAACACTGCATGTGCCCAGATATGGTGAAAGGTCCTCTTTAAGATCACACTTGGGTCAGTTTGGTACTTCCGTTGTAAGGGTGGGAGTTATTTTGGAGTTTGAGGGACAGCATTGGAGGGTGAATGTAGGGACATCTGTTCTCCCTTTTGAGATGCACCCTCACCATGAGACTTTCGTTAACATATACTGGTAAGATTGTTTCATTTTTTATCTACGTCATGATCTACTGTGGTGACAAGTGTTCTATAAGGTATCTCTGCAGGGATCTGCTTATTTTAAGCATTATTATTAAACGTTAAGTTTTAAATATTGCAACAGTGCCTTTTCATAGATTAGATACACAGATCAGCACACAGTATCACACATCAGAGGACTAGATACACAGCTCAGCATACACCATCACACATCAGAGGATTAGATACACAGCCAGCACGCATCAAAGGATTAGATACACAGCTCACCATACAGTATCGCACATCAGAGGATTAGATACACTGCTCAATATACACCATCACACATCAGAGAATTAGATACACAGCTCAGCAAACACTATCAGACATCAGAGGATTAGATACACAGCTTACCATACACTATCACACATCAGAGGATTAGATACACAGCTTAGTACACAGTATCACACATCAGAGGAATAGATATACAGCTCAGAATACACCATCACACATCAGTGAATTAGATACACAGCTCAGCACACAGTATCACACACCAGATGATTAGATACACAGCTCAGCACACAGCATCACACATCAGGGGATTGCATACACAGCTCAGGACACACTATCACACATCAGAGGATTAGATATACAACTCAGCACACAGTATCACAAACATAAAAGGATTAGATACACAGGTCAGCATACATCAGAGGATTAGATATACAGCTCAGCACACAGTATCACATATCAGAGGATTAGATACCACAGCTCAGCAAACAGTATCACACATCAGAGGATTAGATACCACAGCTTAGCAAACAGTATCACACATCAGCGAATTAGATACATATCTCAGCACACACCATCACACATCAGAGAATTAGACACACAGCTGATCACACAGTATCACACATCAGAGGATTACATACTTACAGTGTTGGCCAAAAGTATTGGCACCCTTGCAGTTCTGTCAGATAATACTCATTTTCTTCCAGAAAATGATTGCAAGCACAAACTCCTTGGTATTAATATCTTCATTTATTTTGCTTGCAATGAAAAAACACAAAAGAGAATGAAAAAAAAGTCAAATCATTGATCATTTTACACAAAACTCCAAAAATGGGCCGGATAAAAGTATTGGCACCCTCAGCCTAATACTTGGTAGCACAACCTTTAGGCAAAATAACTGCGAACAACCGCTTCCGGTAACCATCAATGAGTTTCTTACAATGCTCTGCTGGAATTTTAGACCATTCTTCTTTGGCAAACTGCTCCAGGTCCCTGAGATTTGAAGGGTGCCTTCTCCAAACTGCCATTTTGAGATCTCTCCACAGGTGTTCTATGGGATTCAGGTCTGGACTCATTGCTGGCCACTTTAGAAGTCTCCAGTGCTTTCTCTCAAACCATTTTCTAGTGCTTTTTGAAGTGTGTTTTGGGTCATTGTCCTGCTGGAAGACCCATGACTTCTGAGGGAGACCCAGCTTTCTCACACTGGGCCCTACATTTTGCTGCAAAATTTGTTGTTGTCTTCAGACTTCATAATGCAATGCACACGGTCAAGCATTCCAGTGCCAGAGGCAGCAAAGCAACCCCAAAACATCAGGGAACCTCCGCCATGTTTGACTGTAGGGACCGTGTTCTTTCCTTTGAAGGCCTCTTTTTTTTCCCCTGTAAACTCTATGTTGATGCCTTTTCCCAAAAAGCTCTACTTTTGTCTCATCTGACCAGAAAACATTCTTCCAAAACGTTTTTGGCTTTCTCAGGTAAGTTTTGGCAAACTCCAGCCTGGCTTTTTTAGGTCTCTGGGTAAGAAGTGGGGTCTTCCTGGGTATCCTACCATACAGTCCCTTTTCATTCAGACGCCGACGGATAGTATGGGTTGACACTGTTGTACCCTCGGACTGCAGGGCAGCTTGAACTTGTTTGGATGTTAGTCGAGGTTCTTTATCTACCATCCGCACAATCTTGCGTTGAAATCTCTTGTCAATTTTTCTTTTCCGTCCACATCTAGGGAGGTTAGCCACAATGCCATGCGCTTTAAACTTCTTGATGACACTGCGCACGGTAGACACAGGAACATTCAGGTCTTTGGAGATGGACTTGTAGCCTTGAGATTGCTCATGCTTCCTCACAATTTTGCTTCTCAAGTCCTCAGGCAGTTCTTTGGTTTTCTTTATTTTCTCCATGCTCAATGTGGTACACACAAGGACACAGGACAGAGGATGAGTCAACTTTAATCTATTTCAACTGGCTGCAAGTGTGATTTAGTTATTGCCACCACCTGTTAGGTGCCTCAGGTAAGTAACAGGTGCTGTTAATTACACAAATTATAGAAGCATCACATGATTTTCAAACAGTGCCAATACTTTTGTCCACCTCCTTTTTTATGTTTGGTGTTGAATTATATCCAATTTGGCTTTTTGACAATTCTTTTTGTGGTTTTCCATTGAAGACAAATTGAATGAAGATAATAATACAAAAGAATTTGTGATTGCAATCATTTTCTGGAAGAAAATGAGTATTATCTGACAGAATTGCAGGGGTGCCAATACTTTTGGCCAACACTGTAGCTCAGCACACAGTATCACACATCAGAGCTTTACTCCAGGTTTCAATAACAGCCCAGCCATTTTTCTTCACTGCGGTAGGTCAGCTTTATAAAGGGGCAAGACACTGTTGATGATACTGTTAGACAAAGTCACATACACACAGCTTTACTCCAGGTATGCACACCAACCGATTGCAGGTTTTTCATTGATATCCAAACTGAGAGACACATGATCACTGACACTTACTGACACACACACAAAACAACATGCAAAATAAACCAGTACAAAACTGGACAATTCTTATGGGGCCACTACACAAAAAAAAATGTATCTGTGTGAAGTCGGGTCCTCCTGTTAGTTATGTATAAATTATATAAACTTTGTACTCCATGTACAAAGATAGATAACTTACTGACTATTGTATTTTATTTTTTTTTAGAGTCTGATGAAGGTCAGCTTTTGCACAAAACGTTACTCACTGTACATATTTTTTACCTGTTAGTGAATGAAACCACATTTCACATTTTAAATTATGTATATGAAGGCTTTATATTTTTGGATATTATAGGTTGGGACCATGCTTTGTTTTATACACTTAAGATTTCCCTCCACACCTCTTAGAGCAGATTTATAAAAAAGTTACAGGTCTCAGAATATGATGAAGATTTGGATTTTTTTTTTTTCTAATGTACTGTAGATTGTGAGCCCCATATAGGGATCACAATGTACTTTTTTTCCCCTATCAGTATGTCTTTGTAGAATGGGAGGAAATCCACACAAACACGGGGAGATCATACAAACTCCTTTCAGATGTTGTTCCTTGTGGGATTCATACCCAGGACTCCAGCGCTGCAAGGCTACAGTGCTAACCACTGAGCCACCGTGTTACCCCTCAGTTTTGGATTTTTTAAAGAAATTTAAACTTAAAAAAATAGAATACAGGTGACATTTCATTTTGGTTGCACAGTGAATGCAGCTAAAATGAGGCCTGTAAGAAATTCGCACAAATGCAGTTTTTCTTCAATTCCATTTAGAATTTTTTAACAGCTTTCCAGGACATCGTATGGAAATTTAGATGATACCACTATGAAATAATTTTTTTTTCCGCAAAAATGAAGCCCTCATACGGCGTGGAAGGCGTGGAGCAGGAGTTCTGGAAAAGATGATATGGCCCCCAAAGGGCCCTGAGATCATCAATGTCTGGGATTACATAAAAGGTGTATTCACATGAACAAAACCATAACTTTATTTAGATTTGTAGATGTAGACAATCAAAAGTTAAACATTTTTGCAACAATAAATAATTAAAAATTCTGTGGATTTTCCACCTTCCATTGACTGCGTTGGTTTTTGCAGCCGAAATACGCCTGAAGGAAGCTTTTTTCCGCTAGCGGAAAAAAAAACTAGCGGAACCCATGGAACTCTATGGGGAGGTATTTTTTCCACATGGATTCTGACATGGATTCAGCGCCTAAATCCTCGCCAAAAAAACTCTGTGTGAATGGATCTTTTTACTTCCAATAAATTACTAAGGAACAATATAATACAATACAAAATATACAATATTATAACATTTCACTATACAATAAGCTGTATTCAAATGAAAAAAAAATGCTGATCTTTTATTTGGTCATGAAATGAAAGTCTATTACAAAATATTACAGTCTAACTTTCTTTACATTTTCGTAGCATTTTTGGCAGTGAGTGCAGTTTTGTATCAGAAATTCCCATCACGTTCACAGAAAGTTCTAAGAGGCCCAATGGAACGACATCACATTTAAACAATTCCCATTGGAAGAGTGAGGACATGTTCCATTTTATTGTAATCTTTGCAATAACTAATAAGATCGTGTGGTTTAGGGATAAAAAAAAGTGTGTTTTCTAACTATGCCAAGAGCGATTGTGGGTGTATACGAGTGTTTGCTGGCATGCTGGGAACTCTTTGTGTTGATGCCTGGAGATGATGTTAGTAGGGGTTGGGTTATTTGTATAAAAAGCACATTGTGTCTAATTATTGATCATTTTTTTATCATTACTTTTTATTAAACATTTTGGTGATTCCTCTTTAAAAATGATAGATTCTCAGTAAATATTATAGCGGTGGTCGTAGTAATCTTACTACGTAGAGCATTACATAATGAAGGACTTTTTCTGTCCAGTGACTATTACATTCAGGAAATAAGAACTGGCTAAGACTGACATACTGTGTCTTACCACAAATATTACAAAGTGGTTTTATTTTTAGAGCTCACTGCTTTCTCTTTAGTTGTTTATGACATCAATAAATGAATCACCAACGTGACATTACATTATGGTTAATGGCAAAATAACACCTTTGGACTTGGGTCATAGAAGTTTCCTTCTGCTGGGCTTTTTATAATTATTTATGTTTCCTGTCTAGGAAATACAATACACAGACAGAAGGCCTCACACGCACGCACAGAATATATTTAACTCTTATGGTATCGGTGTAAACAATGATTTGTCATTATATCATCATATGCTTAAATATGGAAAAGTATAAGAATTCATGAAACAGATTGGAAAGTATTAAATTACTTAAATGTAAGGCCAACTGTCTAAATTTCACAGCAGACAAGTCCATTCATTCTGTGTAGTGGCCAAGCTGAGTCTATGCAGGTCTTTTGCCATTCAAATGAATGGGAATTGATCTGCTGATACCCAGCCTGGCCACTACACAGAATAGTCTGCTTTTAGGTCTGTACTTTGTGTGTATTCCAGTGCCAGTAGCGACTGGAACAGCAGACCATTGGGGGTTGCTGAATTCTTATTGACCTAAAGATACATCATACATATATTTAGTCGGGAAAACCCCATTAAATGAAAATGTTAGATAGCTAAAATAGTATCTATTAATTCTGTTAGTCATCAGGGTCCACTCTAGAGGGTGGTGTCATCAATGATAATTTGCTCAATTTGAAATTTGAAGTTATATTTGTGTCTTTGCGAATAATGCTTTTTAAGTCCAAAATCAGTTCTTCATCAGATATACGAACAATTGTGTCACAGAACCTGACAAAGAACCCAGTTCTTGTTTGAAACACATTTCCTAAGGCAAAAAAACCCTACTGGCTTCAAACTCTGATAATTTTGATAATTTTAGGGATCCACAGATGACAATGGATTGTAGTCACAGTTCACCTTTTCACACTCCCTGCATTGTAGCCTTGAGCAGTCCAACAACACCCTGCCATAGAAGTTATTGAATCATATCCAGACACTAGTTACCTAAGGCTCACGTGGCTTCTGTAAAGCTTCTATCTGGACATCTTGTAACAGAGTAAGACAACAGATAAGGCAAGTTGGCCACACTATTAATGTGTACAGTATATAAAGATAAGAAAAATAAAATAAGCTATAGTAGAAAATATAAAAACAATAGAAGGAAAAATATGCTTTAGACTCTATGTTTAAAGCATGCCTCCAGTTATAAACAACTTTTCATAAACAAATAGTACAAGTGAAAATAAGAAACTTTGTAATATATCTTATTAAGGATATCTTATTGCATGTTTACATCAGATTCATCTCTGTGTTCAGTAAAACAGAGTTTTATGGAGAAGGGGGGGAGTGGGAGGCTGCTGTTGTCGGGTTAATTGATTTATTGCCTCACTCTCTGCACTGGTAGTCTCTTATCTACAACCTAGCAGTGCTAGACAAGCAGAGAGTAGCAGCAGCAATTATTTTAAACTAATATTTAGAAAGCAACTCAGCCTAAAAAGTAGACAAGAAAACATATTTCTTTACTAAGATATATTACCAAGTTTCATGTATTAACCAGTACTATTCATTTATGAAAAGTTTTTCATAAATGGAGGTATACTTTAATTGGTGAAAAAGAAAGAGACACCAACCATACAATCATCAGGGTCAAATTATTAGTAGAGGTGCAATTGCCCCAGGGTCTCTAGTATTCTGCCTACAACCTGTAAGACCTGGCCATAATGAATACCTAAAAAGGTTGTGCACAGTAAAAGAATGAGCTGTTTTTCTCTGTAAACAGTGTTAATCATGTCATTGAGTGATGATAGCTAATCACTTGGCTTGGTCCTTTGGCAAATCCACAGAGATTAATGGAGAGCCAGTATACTTGCATGACTGCTATCTCATCCAGACAAGGGTAAACTGCTGCTTCATCCAGGGTAAAAAGAACAACTGCCCTTGTAAACTGTGGGAGTCCAAATTGTTGGATCTTCACCAATTAGAAATAACCCCTCTAAGTTCCGACATGTTTGATGTGACTTACCCTAATGTTTTAGCTGCCATATAAGTTTCCATAATGTACTACTCTCATGAAGCAGAAGACCTGCAGAATACTGAATTAGACATAAATGTAGAAGAACCAACTCTATTAACTGCAATATTTGTGGACTACATAGTTCCATTACGAAGGGCTTTGAATGGCTTAGATTGATTTAAGGGAACATACCAATTTTAGTACGTAGGAAGAACATTCTTTTCAAGCAGCCTACAACATGTTGGCTCTTTTACAAACTGTTACAGAGAAAATTCTAATAAACAGGTTGTAATTCCCAATTAAAAACCAAGCTGTCAAATGAGTCTCTCTCCCACTATGACCATGAAGTAAAACACGTTGCGAATATGCAGCATTTTAGATATGGCTATAGTACCTGCAAAGTGGATAGGATTCAGAAATACTGCCGCGTTTTTTCTAAATCGTAGCATGTCAATTATACCTAAGTAAACACAGATGAAGCCTAGAGGCGAAACGCACGTTGGGGTTCTGTCTCATCCAGTTGGGTTTATATTTGGGATCAGTATCCAGTTACATTGCTGGGATGTGTGTTTGGGCATTATATATGGCTGAATCTCTTCTTGTCTTTCTATGTATGTTAATTCTTATTAGTAGCACTTTAAGGTGCTATGCATTTGTACATGCTGTGATTGATATAGCCAATAATCTGCAATAATATCATTTTTTGCTCTTAGTTCCCCCCTCCCGTTTTGCTCTGTCATTATATCCCATTATTTCCCACCCGTGTATTTTTCCTGCTGGTAATTTCTGTGCTTTTGTGTTCTCACCATTTTTATGATATATGTCAATATGTGTTATATATTTAAAGGGATTCTATCATTAGAATCCCGTTTTAAGCTAAACCCACGTCGGAATAATCTTAAGAAAGGCTATTCTTCCCCTACCTTTAGATGTTTTCTCTGCACTGCCATTCCTTAGTAGAGATGAGCGAGTAGTATTTGATCGAATACCCCCTTGCATAGTTATTGGTATAAAAAAAAAGTGCCAGGGAAGGTGGGAGGGGTATCGAATTTTTACTGCGTTTACCGCGTGGTATTCGACCGATTACACCAATAACTATGTAGGGGAGGCATTCAATTGAAAACTACTCGCTCATCTCTATTCCTTAGATATCCCGGTTTTCATCCTTATGCTAATTAGTTTTCTCGCAGCACTGGGAGCGTCCCCTGTGCTGTAAGAAAATTATCCAGCGCCACCTTCTTCTTGTTCAGTGCCTCCACCTCTTCTTTCTCATTCGGCCACAGGAAAATGGCGGTGGACATGTGCAATTGGTGTTATTTGAAGAAAATGTGACAGAACAAGGAAGAAGAGGCGGAGGAGGCGAACAGAAGAAGGCGGCGCTGGATAGTTTTCTCGCAGCACAGGGGACGCCCCCAGTGCTGCAAGAAAACTAATTAGCATATGGACAGAAACTGGGATATCTAAGGAACAGCGGCGCAGAGAAGACATCTAAAGGTAGGGGAAGAATAGCCTTTCTTAAGGCTATTCCGACGTGAGTTTAGCTTAAAAAGGGATTCTAATGATAGAATTAATCCCTTTAATAAACATGTATGATTTTTATATTTTTGTAGACATGTTTTTCTGATTAGTCATATAGTTACATGATCCACACATTTTTATGTTTTGTTTTTTTTTTGAAAATCGTATTGTGTTTTTCACTATGACCATGAAGCAAACACTTTGGGTCGGGAACTCATGTTTTGAATACGCAGCATTTTGGATGTGACGAAAATGGCACGGCAAAAAAAAAAAATGCTGCATATTACAGTAGCTGCAAAGCAAATGGGATTCAGAAATTCTGTAATTTCAAAAACTGTTGCATTTTTGTAAATCGCAGCATGTCAATTATACATACTGAAATGCTGAAGTTTTCCATATAGGTATGATAAAGACAAAAACTCCACAAAGGAAAATGCTGCGAAATCTGCTGAGGTCTTTTATGCAGAGTTTTTTGGCTGCAGCTCCAACCCCACATTGTGAAAATACAGTACCTGAAAAGTGGATGAGATTCTGGCTAATCATTGCAGAAAATCACATTGCAGAAAAAAATCTTCAGCAGAAAAGCTATGTTTTCATACACACTTGTGTTTTTGAGAATTGCATGTCAATTATACCTGTGGAAACCTATTAGGTATAATAGGTGCAGAAAGTCCACAGAGGAAAACTGCAAAACTGCAATGAAAAACACAGCAGAAAAAACACAATGTGTTTCTACCATGTTTTTTCTGCAGCGTTTTTTTTTTGTTTTTTTTTTTGTTTGCTGTACTTCACTATGAGCCTTAAAGGTGCTGTCTAATGTCTGTGATTTAGAAGGAACTAATGCATTATATGACTGGCTGCTGGATCCAGAGTTACAATGCTATTTTACTGTAAGCAGCTTTACTTGTGGGATAATAATTCAGTTTTAGGGCTTGTTTATGACTATATAAATAATTCGTCATCACCTTTTAATGCTTGTTACTATAGGTGTATGATGTATATAATATGTGACATTTCCTTATTCATAACGCAGTGTCATTTTATATTGACTGTCTTGCAGAAAAAAGGTTAGGGGGTGTTCACACTTCCTTTGTTAGTGTCCATTCTTAGCTTCCATCAGAAAATGTTAACAATGGACATTAACAGATCTGTCAAAAATGTATTTATTTTGCTTACTTATATAGCGCCATCATATTCTGCAGCACTGTTTACAGACATTGCCAATCACTGTCCCATATAGGGCTCATCATCTACATTCCCTATCAGTATGTATTTGGAGTGTGGGAGGAAACTGGAGTGCCTGGGGGAAAACTACTCAAAAATGGGGAGAACATACAAACTTCTTGTAGATGTTGTTCTTGGCAGGACTTGAACCCAGGACTCCAGCGCTGCAAGGCATCTGTTAGAATACATTTTTAGCAAAATTGTCACACACCTGTTATGTTGGTGGAGATAATAACACAAGGCAGAGGGCTTTTAGCTCTGTTCAAAATAACGGACTTATGATGAATGTGAAGTGCCCGTTATTTATTTATTTTTTAACGGTAATGTCTACGGATAAAGGATGTTTGAATGGTAACAGACAGTTGTCTGAAAATACTATCTGTATTTTCTGTCCATTTTTTCTGAAAATGCTCAGTAAGCAGAACATAAAAATACCCAAAAAACAGACTGTATAATAACAGACATTAATAACTGATGATAATGTGTCCTTTTTAAACAGATCCATTAAAAAAACAGACACATTAAAATCAATTGGTGTCCATTTCCCTTCAGTTTTTTTTTCTTAACAGACCCTATCATAACAAACTTCCAAAAGTAGTGTAAACCTATCCTTATAGTCTTATCATCTTTCTCAAAATTTGAAACTTCAGCTATACAGATCACATAAAGTATATACGGTATAAATTGATGGATATATTTTCAATCAATACCACCAACAGCAACCCATTACAATGGATCAAGACTTGACTGGCAGGTATGATTGTATATTTGTAAGTAGTATTCACTCATATGATGCTCGCTTTCATCAAAATGAGATTTTCCATGTCAAACATTAATATTCTAAATAACCCGAGTGCACAATACAAACATCAGGATTACAGATAGAGATGAGTGAGAAGTATTCGATCGAGTAGGTATTCGATAGAATACTACGGTATTCGAAATACTCGTATTTGATCAAATACTATCGCTATTCGAAGTAAAGATTCGATTCAGAACCAGCGTTGATTTGCTGAATGCTATAGGATTCGGCAAATCAACGCTGGTTCTGCAGCAAGCTCGTCCTTGCTAAATGGGAGAGCTGGCAGCTTGCTGTTACGAGGAAGCTGACTTTTTCTCATAGGAATGCATTGACCAGCGTTGATTGGCCGAATGCTATACAGTGTACAGCATTCGGCCAATCAATGCTGGTTCTGCAGGAGGCTCGTCTGTGAGAAGGCGTAGTCTAAGATCGGACCACAATGGAGACTGCTGTAGTCCGATCTTAGACTCCGCCTCCACTCTCCTCCTGCTACTCGTGGACATGGTGACTCTCCTTTAGTCAAATAATAGTTTCCCCTGAAATTAGCATTTTTTCCATAGACTATAATGGGATTCGATATTCGATCGAGTAGTCGAATATTGAGGCTGTACTCGAAACGAATATCGAATCTCGAATATTTCACTACTCGCTCATCTCTAATAGCAGATGCTATGGGGCCCAAGAACTAAAGGGACCATTTCCCCTGAGTCCTAATGTAAAATTAGTGGTAACTATAGATGATGGAAGGGTGTGTAGAAAATTATTTTAGTGAGACATCATAATGCCTGCATGTGACATGATTATAATTACTTTCTTCATATGCCGTGATGTTAAACACAGTGATTTTGTATGTGCGCATTATCCTCTGCCATTATGTCATAGTGGATATTATCATTGTGACTTCACTGTATATATTATCGCTGTGCTTTATCCCAGTACTGTAACTGTATTTATCATCCCTATGCTGTGAAAATACTGTATGCATTAACCATGCACTGTGATATAACTATATGTATTATCCATATACAGGGTACTGTAATATCACAGTGTGGATTAGCTCAGTACTGCAACAACGCTGTGTTTATAATTAGAGATGAGCGAACGCCGTTCGATTGAATAGGTATTCGATTGAATATCAGGCCGTTCGAGCTATTCGTTCCCAATCGAAATCCACGCGACATACGCAGTAAAAATTTGTGTCCACTCCCTCCTTCCCTGGTGTGTATTTTGCACCAACAGTTGTGCAAGGGAGGTGGGACAGCAACTACGACAACGGAGGCATCGAAAACCCATTGGCTGCCGAAAACATGTGACTTCCCATTCATAAGAACAGCCGCCGCCATATTCGTCAGATTTGCGGTCAAAGATAGGGAGAGAAACATATCTGCTGAGGGCTAGATAGGTATTAGCTTCAGATAGGCAGGGAAAAACCGAAGAACAACAAGAGCTCTTCTCAGAGCTATACACTGCAGGGACAGGAGTCCAGCTTTCCACGGACGGTGGAAAACAGGGATACAGAACAGTTACTTGTTGCTATATACGTGCAAACCAGCTTTTGTTAGGGGTGTCCCCCCACAAAATAGCAGGAATCCACAGCAGTTACTTCTTGCTATATAAATTCCAACCAGCTTTTATTAGGGGTGCCCCCCCCCCCAAGAAAAAAGAAATAATCGCAGGAATCCACAGCAGTTACTTCTTGCTATATACGTGAAAACCAGCTTTTATTAGGGGTGTCCCCCACAAAATAGCAGGAATACAGAGCAGTTAGTTCCGGCTATATACACATGCAAACAGCTTTTACAGGGGTGTCCCCCCACAAAATAGCAGGAATACAGAGCAGTTAGTTCCGGCTGTATACACATGCAAACAGCTTTTACAGGGGTGTCCACCCAAAAAATAGCAGGAATACAGAGCAGTGAGAACCAGCTATATACGTGCAAACCAGCTTTTCTTAGAGGTGTCCCCCCACAAAATAGCAGGAATACAGAGCAGTTAGTTCTTGCTCTATATACATGCAAACCAGCTTTTCAGGCTGTGTAACCCCAAAACAGGAATACACAGCAATTAGTTCCGGCTATATACGCTCAATCCAGATATCCAGGGTGTGTACCCCCAAAACCTAGGTGGTATACACAGAAATTCAGTCAGGCTATGTACGCTCAATCCAGTTTTTCACGGTATGTAACCCCAAAACCTACCTGTGAGACACAGAAATTCAGTTAGGCTATGTACGCTGAATCCAATTTTTAAGGGTCTACCCCCCAAAGCTAAGTGGGAGACAGTCGTTCATTCAGTCAGGCCATGTATGGTCAAACCTCTTTTTAATGCTGTAGCCCCCGAAGCTAAGTGGGAGACACAGCAATTCAGTCATGCTACAGTATTGGCACCCCTGCAATTCTGTCAGATAATACTACTTTTCTTCCAGAAAATGATTGCAATCACAAATTCTTTGGTATTATTATCTTCATTTAATGTGTCTTCCATGGAAAACCACAAAAAGAATTGTCAAAAAGCCAAATTGGATATAATTCCACACTAAACATAAAAAAGGGGGTGGACAAAAGTATTGGCACTGTTTGAAAAATCATGTGATGCTTCTCTAATTTGTGTAATTAACAGCACCTGTTACTTACCTGAGGCACCTAACAGGTGGTGGCAATAATTAAATAACACTTGCAGCCAGTTGAAATGGATTAAAGTTGACTCAACCTCTGTCCTGTGTCCTTGTGTGTACCACATTGAGCATGGAGAAAAGAAAGAAGACCAAAGAACTGTATGAGGACTTGAGAAGCAAAATTGTGAGGAAGCATGAGCAATCTCAAGGCTACAAGTCCATCTCCAAAGACCTGTGTCTACTGTGCGCAGTGTCATCAAGAAGTTTAAAGCCCATGACACTGTGGCTAACCTCCCTAGATGTGGACGGAAAAGAAAAATTGACGAGAGATTTCAACGCAAGATTGTGCGGATGGTGGATAAAGAACCTCGACTAACATCCAAACAAGTTCAAGCTGCCCTGCAGTCTCAGAGTACAACAGTGTCAACCCGTACTATATGTCGGTGTCTGAATGAAAAGGGACTGTATGGTAGGATACCCAGGAAGACCCCACTTCTTACCCAGAGTCATAAAAAAGCCAGGCTGGAGTTTGCCAAAATTACCTGAGAAACCCAAAAACGTTTTGGAAGAATGTTCTCTGGTCAGATGAGACAAAAGTAGAGCTTTTTGGGGAAAGGCATCAACATAGAGTTTACAGGAAAAAAAAAGAGGCCTTCAAAGAAAAGAACACGGTCCCTACAGTCAAACATGGCGGAGGTTCCCTGATGTTTGGGGGTTGCTTTGCTTCCTCTGGCACTGGACTGCTTGACCGTGTGCATGGCATTATGAAGTGTGAAGACTACCAACAAATTTTGCAGCATAATGTAGGGCCCAGTGTGAGAAAGCTGGGTCTCCCTCAGAAGTCATGGGTCTTCCAGCAGGACAATGACCCAAAACACACTTCAAAAAGCACTAGAAAATGGTTTGAGAGAAAGCACTGGAGACTTCTAAAGTGGCCAGCAATGAGTCCAGACCTGAATCCCATAGAACACCTGTGGAGAGATCTCTTGATGGCAGTTTGGAGAAGGCCCCCTTCAAATCTCAGGGACCTGGAGCAGTTTGCCAAAGAAAAATGGTCTAAAATTCCAGCAGAGCATTGTAAGAAACTCATTGATGGTTACCGGAAGCGGTTGTTCGCAGTTATTTTGTCTAAAGGTTGTGCTACCAAGTATTAGGCTGAGGGTGCCAATACTTTTGTCCGGCCCATTTTTGGAGTTTTGTGTAAAATGATCAATGATTTGACTTTTTTTTCATTCTCTTTTGTGTTTTTTCATTGCAAGCAAAATAAATGAAGATATTAATACCAAAGAGTTTGTGCTTGCAATCATTTTCTGGAAGAACATGAGTATTATCTGACAGAATTGCAGGGGTGCCAATACTTTTGGCCAACACTGTATTATCGGTGTACTGTGATATCACGGTGTGCATTATCCCATAATGGTAACATTACTATGTGTATTATCCCTGTACTGTGATATCACTGTGTGCATTATTCCTATACTGTAACATCATTGTGTATATTATCGGTGTACTGTGATATCACGGTGTGCATTATCCCAGTATGGTAACATCATTGTGTGTATTATCCCTGTACTGTGATATAACTGAGTTCCATTTCACACAGTTTGGTACCCCAAGGTCCTACACAAAATAGTGTCCGCCAGTCCCTTGTGTACACCCCTGATATATACAAAAATAGAGTTCTTTTTATTGATCTTATTTACAAAGTTACCGTACTTGATTTTTTAGATGTGCATATTATTAACAATTAAAAGTGTACGCATCCTTTAATATCTCTCTACAACTACCTCCTAGACTATATAATGTAAAAGAAGTTGGACATTATACAACCTATATGTGCTGCTCAGTGGGATGATAACACAGTGGGATGATAACAGTATCAACTAGGACCGCCCTGGACAGAAGAGCTAACTGTCATCTTGTTGTAGACTTGATAGTTTGTCACTAACAAAGCTCCCTTCATGTATCAGACAATACCAGTTTCTTTGTTCTGTTGTAATGTTGGCTCTGTGACTTTGGGGACCGACCAGCTTGGTCTGACTTAACTTTTATCGACAGATACAACATTTAAGGGCACTTCTAGTTTGCCTTTGAAGGAAGACTTCAACCACTTCTGCTTTCAGAATAGCGTATGTGCACATCAGCTGTTGTGGTGAACACACAGGAATACATCAGGGCTGGCTCTTCCCTTGCCAAAGGGGAAGGTGTGAGACGTTTAGTTCTCTACTTTGGTTGTGTCAGGGTACTCGGTGTGAGTCAGTTGAGAAAGAATGTAATGGTGCAGCCAAGGGCACACGTTAATTCGATGTGATTTGTAAGCTGGCTGCAGGCTGGCACAGATGGTACAAGAACATTGTAAAATAAAAAGACGTCAGCGCTTTGCCTCCCACCAGTACATATGACAGTATTGTGAAATCTTGTAACGAAATGTTGACAGCAGTGGCAAAAATGTCCGCTTCATTTATGAAAGGTTGAAAGTGGCATTTTACGTCATTTGTCTATTTTAAAGATCAATGACTTTGGAATCTGTGAACGCCATCCAGACTTCATGTTTAGTAGGTATTTGTAAGGGAAGAATGATGAGGATGAGGATGGACGAAGTAGGTGACTTAAGTACTACAAATTAGGAGATTTCTGAAAATTTAACATTGATTCCCTATGCTTAGAGCAGACTATAAATGTTTGATCAAACCCCATTAACACAAACATCTCACCAGTACGGCCAACGGTGAGTGGTGCAATATTGGTCATCAGCAGTGTCCCGGGGGTCAGACCCATCCAATAAAAAAAAACCTTGTGCTATAATTTTACTATTAATTATTCATAAATTTGGGAATGGGTGTGAGGTTATCTAAGAGCATGTTGAACGTAGCCAATGGGAAAAGGAGATGAGCTTCAAGCAGCCAATGGGAAAACAGAGCACACAAATACAACCCGTAAGTTGGGAGCGGTGTAATAATGATATATATACTGTATATATATACATAAAGCAGAAGCCAGGAGACTCCATGTATGCCACTGGGCATGTCCACAGCAGTAATAATGAATAGGTGGATTTAGTAAAACAAATCAGTCAGATATGAATCAGCATGGCGAGCAAATGAAAATGAAGCCTATTAAAACAGGGAAAGTTTCATGTGCAAGTGTTTTAGGCTGCTGAGATTATTTTTTCCTACAGATGTAGCCACCATTTAATCATTCAGAAACTTAGATATCATAAGTACATTGAAGTACCCTATTGGTACTTCGGGTGACTGAAATCCTTATAGTAGGCCTAGTAGTAATCCTATAAACTTTAACAGAGTGTACTTGCGGCTTTTTTTGTGTTTTTGTCTATACTGCAGTCATGACAGTGTATATGCACATATGACTCGTATTGTGGTGCATCTATTGGGCTATCTAAAGACATGATTGTACTCAGTGTCCTGTACAATGTGTTGTGGCTGGTTTGAAACTGAGTTTCCTGATGACAGACTCCCTTTAATAAGAATTTCACCATGGCTGGCTTGGGAAGCTTCACTAGGCCCCAGGCTGCAATGGCAGACAAATAGTACTCCAAAATCCCATCATGGAGCCAATCTGGGATTGGAGGGATCCTCGTTCTTTTGATTAACCTTTTAGATGCCACAACTGTTATTGACTATTGCATCTGAAGGATTAACTGTCTATGACCGGAGTTGTGAAAACAGGCAGTACCGGTCATGTGTGATATGGGTTCAGCTCCTGCTTCTGACTTCTGCCACACATGTATAGTGTATGTCAGTATATGAATGTTATATGCTGGGGAAATGATTGCTTTAGTGATCTGCATTTTCTCTGCATTGACCTGTTTACATTGGTCAATTCCTTGCATCGACCGGTCCTCTACATTGACCTGATGGTGCACTTCCTCAAAAATGTCAGCCGGTCTAATAGGACCTTTAGACTTCATAACACAATGTTTTGTTTTTATTAACTTTGTTGTAAAAAACCCATATGAACTTACTATGACTAGCTGTATGAGAGGAAATGCTTATCTGTAGACCAGCACAGTTTTTGGAAATTATTACTGTTATCCTTATACTGTAACGTATGATTTTTTTGGCCTTAATTCAGAATCTTTTCCAAGAATTCACGTCGGGTTTAAAGCCAAATACACACAGAGAGGTTAGAACTTATTGCATACAGACATTATTGGGAAATTTATGCCATTTTTTTTTTTTTTTTTTACCAGTAAATGATTCTGAATCAGCTAACTAGAAATGGAATGTTCCTTTTACAAAACAAAGCTGAACAATTATCACAAGACGCAATGCCTCCGTATTGACAGACTGTGCCATATCATATATATATATATATATATATATATATATATATATATATATATATATATATATATATATAATACAAGGAGGTACAGATGGTAAAGCAAATGTAACTGAGGTGTTGCACAAACGAAATCCATTCATTTTTTTTTTTATGGGACTCAAAAAGTACATTAATCTGTATTTCTTTTCTAGATCTGGTTTGATATTCTTTCTAATAAAGCGAATGCATGAATATTAAATGGATAGAAATGCTCTTTAAACTTTCTCTGAACATACAGGAAGTAGATTATGGAAAAATGATTCATAAATGGATTATATAGCTATCAATGGCTCGTGGAAACCCTATTTTTACTAATCTTATCTTTGAAGTCAGGGTTGTCTCCTTTTCATATACTGTAGTTGAGCTTATGATGGTCATAAACATTGGCCCAGGAACTCCCCTACTAAATAGAGCACAGGGACTGTACAAGTAAGTAGTTCATGCTTTTGTATACTCAGCCCATATTACATACAGCTATGGCCAAAAGTTTTAAAACTGACTCAAATGTTGGTTTTTAGAAAGTCAGCTTTGGTCAGATATTTCTGAAGTACAGTTATAAGTACTTCATAAGTTTTTAAACTTTGAATGGCAAATATATCAAGTTTATTTACAGTGTCAAACCAAATTTTTCAAGACTTCTGAGATTCACCCTGGCATTCTAGATATCAGCTTCTGGGCCGAATCCTGACTGATGACATCTAGAGATGAGTGAACAGTAAAATGTTCGATATTCATTTCGAGTAGCCCCTCAATATTCGACTACTCGAATCGAATATCGAACCCTATTATAGTCTATGGGGGGAAAATGCTCATTTCAGGGGTAGGCAACGTTCGATCAAATTATACTTACGGACATGCGCAGTCGGCTCTGCCCAGGCCCGATGCCTGGCAGAGTGAATGAAGAGCCGGAAGACGCCGCAGGGAAGCTGCACGGAGAAGACTTCTAAAGGTAGGAGAAGAACCAGCTTTGATTGGCTGACTGTATAGCATTCGGCCAATCAATGCTGGTTCTGCACTGAACTTTTACATTCGAACAGCAAGTGGTACTCAATCGAGTACGAGTATTTCGAATACCGTAGTATTTGATCGAATACCTACTCGATCGAGTACTACTCGCTCATCTCTAATGACATCCTATTCTTACCTAATTAGTTTATCACAACTTCTGGAGGTTTTTTGATTTGTTTGTTCTCCCACTTATTGATGCTTGATCACAAGTTCTCAATTGATATCTAGTGATCTTCTGGCCATGGGCCAAAAATTTCAATGGCTTGTTCACCAAGACACCTACTACTTTTACCTTGTGACATGGTTATGCCCACTACTTTGGGTGAAAAGCAACCCCATACATGAATGGTACTCATGATCCTTTACTGTTGGCATGACACAGGACTCATATGACCACTCACCTTTTCTTCTCCAGACAATCATTCTTCCTGATGTTCCAAACAGTATGAAAAGGGATTCATGAGAGGAAAAATGTTACCCCAGTTTTCCGCAGCTCAATCCCTGCATTTCCTGAAGAATGTCAATTTTCTTGAGAGCAAGAAGAATCAGGCATGATGCATTTTAGGCTTGATTATTTGTTCCTATGGAAAGTAATGGTAATTCTGGGTGAATGAAATTCTAATAATAAATAACATTATGAACGCTGAAATTATCTTAATGGAGTCTAATTCGGAGACTACTCCAAATTGTGCTGTAATTCAACTATGGGATTGTCAAAAATCTACAATGCCGGAAATATATCTCATATATCTCACTCTTAGGCCCTAGGGTAATGGGAGCCTGTTGGGACAGTGGGACAGTCCTGCAGCGGGACAGTCCAGTCCGGGCTGCTCCATTTGCATACAATAAGCAATGAGCCCTCCGCTACCTGCTTCACCATTCTTCCCCAGGAGCCTGCAGCTTCTTGAAGACTCTAGACTGCGACAGCAGGAAAGGTGAGTGTATTTTTTAATTTTATTTTTGTGTGGTAGGAGAGGTACATTAAACTGTGGGGACAACTGCAGAACTATGAAGATGACCTTGGATTCTTTCAAAGATGAGAATGTTATCTTTACAATGATACCAAGATCATCACGATAGCCCTTACAGATCTGGAACGATTTGCTGGTGAAAATGATGTTCTGTATTGACATCCCAATGCACATTTCAATTCCCGGTGGCGTTTTAATGGAAAATTGCTCCAAATCCGTAAAGTGCTAAAGTTTACATTTTTTCACTGTCCACGTCCTGCCCATATCTGATTTTTATAGAGTAAAATACACCAACCACCTCTATAGCGATATCTGTTACACGCTAAAATAATAGCAATAACAATTACTACTAGAGATGAACGTGTAAAACATTTCTGACAGGTGGAAAAATTCCATCAGTCACATAACACATTTTCGCCCAGTGATATCACCATATGAAATCGCAGTTTTTGGCAGCTTTCAGATGGGTATAATAGTGAGTAGTGTTGGGGTAGGGGGGTCACTCTGAACTGTGCCCACCATGTGTTAAAATGGCCCTGGGTGGGAGTCTGACAACTGGGACACACACAGATCATCAGAATAGGAGTCAAGTGTCAGTAAGTATGCAGACTGCAGCTTCATTCACACTCAGTCCCATAGACTTTTAATGAAGCAGCATTGCATATGCACGGCCACCCCTCCATTTAAACTGGGAACACAGGAATAAATATCCATAAGGCTGGTGATCCTTTCCACATAATATACATTACATGACTACTTAACACTGTATTTGTTTATTGACCCATTGACAATGTCTTTAGAGTAATTCTAAGAACAACTTCTCATACAATATTAGCAATATAGCGTTTGTCAGAAGGCTGTATGCAGTATGTCTACTTACATATCCTTTAGCATAAAGTTATACACTATGCACAATAGTGTTGCTTTTTCATATCTTGTATGCAAAAGGTCATGTCACTATTCCAGGATGTGTGGTCTATTAATTTTAGACATTGTTTCCCTCGATAATGAACACTTTATAGACACTGTGTAATATCCTGAAACTTTATTTTTCCACTATATCCATAAAAGGCCTCTTTATTAATTCATCCATGTTTAAAAGCAATTACAATAATTTAAAAATACCCCAAAATTCTGGTGTCCTCTGTTTGGTTTTGTTATCATATAAAACAGAATATAGCATTGATGAGTATGTGCACTATTACCTGCACAAATCACTTTGCTTGTAGGCCATAAAGTCCTATGATGCTTCCATATTGGGCATGGGGACATTCTAAGGTGTCAGACTATTATGACTAATCCAGCGATAATTTGACATCAGACTGTTTTAGTTTTCAAAGTGTTTTCGTTATTTCTCACTCTCTCTGTTGTTGTTGTTGTGGCATGGGTATCTGTGTGCCACTTTTGGGCGTTGCTCTCTATATCTGCTGGATGAGCATCAAACAATAGTAAAGATATAGGTTATCAAAACAACCTGAATCTGAAGTACTATTAATAACTTTCCTCCCAAGATTTCCTGTTTTATGTAGTCAGCATCTAGAGATGAACTAGAAATCCCCTTTATCAACTTCAGTAGTTAACCATTTCATACACAGAACAGACCTGGATGTATTTATGGTCTTGATGGTTTACTCATTATGGCTTTATATGATCAGTGGCTCATCACTGGGAAACATCAGAACAAACATAAAACTTCTCAACATGCCATAATGTCTAGACACAACCCTTAGTAGCTTGTTTAAGGGTAAGCATGCTGTCTCATTGTTGGTGTGACCATTGTTACTTACAGCCCTATGAATCACTATTTCTAAGCTAGAAATCTATTGTTAATATGCAGATGCAAAAACCATATCTATGACAAACTTGGATGCAGAAACCCTGGAGATCAGCTGTGATCAGTAGGAAAAGCTACAACAGGCACTGCAGAGGCCCTCACCTATCACACCTTTATTTGATGACCTAAATTATGGGGAATATGCAAATCTGTTTCCCAGGATGTAATTAGGAAGACAGTGCCTCTGTACGCTGCCTCTTAGGATAGCCCCCTTAATATCATGCATGACTTTTTCAATAAGCCTAATAACATGATGCAGGATTTTTATTATTGTTTATTTATATAGCACCATTAATTCCATGGTGCTTTACATTTGGGGGTTTACATACAATACACAAAATATACAGGTAGATATAATACTAACAGTGATCGGCTGGCACAGTGGGGTAGAGAGCCCTGCCCGCGAGGGCTTACAATCTATGAGGGAAGGGAAGGGGGGTAGAGACAGAAGGAGAGGGGGAGACTGTACAGATGTCAGTGGGGTGATAGTGTTATTGGAGGTTGTAGGCCTTCCTGAATAGGTGAGTCTTCAGGGCCTTCTTTAAGCCTGTGATTGTGGGAGTCAGTCTTATGTGTCTTGGTAAGGAGTTCCAGAGTATAGGGGATGCACGGGAGAAATCTTGGAGATGGCTGTGTGAGGAGCAGATGAGAGCAGTGCGGAGTAGGAGGTCATTGGAGGATCTGAGGTTACATGTGGGCAGGTAGTGGGAGATTAGTTCAGAGATATATGGAGGGGACAGGTTGTGGATGGCTTTGTATGTTAATGTTAGTAGCTTGAACTCAATTCGCTGGGCTATGGGTAGCCAGTGGAGGGACTGGCAGAGGGGAGCAGCCGATGAAGATCGGGGGTAAAAGTGAATTAAACGAGCAGCACAGTTTAAGGTGGACTGGAGGGACGCGAGGCTGTTAGCTGGGAGTCCATGCAGAAGGGTGTTGCAGTAATCTAGGCGGGATATTATGAGGGTCTGGACGAGCATCTTAGTCGTTTCAAGGGTGAGGAAGGAGCGGATTCGGTGGATGTTCTTGAGTTGGAGGCGGCAGAAAGTGTTGAGGGTTTGAACGTGTGACTTGAAGGATAGGTTTGGGGTCCAGTGTTACTCCAAGGCATCAGGCCTGTGGGACAGGGGTAAGTGTGGATGTGTTGACTTTGATTGATGGGTCAGGTGGAGGGACCAATACGGGGTGGGGCGAAGATGATGAACTCTGTTTTCTCCATATTGAGTTTGAGAAAGCGGGAAGAAAGGAAGGAGGCTACAGCCGCTAAACAATATGGAATTCTGGCCAGCAGAGAGGTAATGTCTGGAACAGAGATGTCTATTTGGGTGTCATCAGCATAGCAATGGTACTGGAAACCATGAGATTCTATGAGTTGGCCCAGGCCAAGGATGTAGATGGAGAACAGGAGGGGTCCTAGGACAGAGCCTTGGGGGATGCCTATGGAGAGAGGGCGTGGTGAGGAGGTGGTGTGCGAGTGGGAGACGCTGAATGTGCGGTTGGCGAGGTATGAGGAGATTATTGCTAAACCAGTATATCCATTTACCCTTGTAAACTAAATTGACATTTTTACCTGGAGAGCATCAGCAAGTAGGCTAGTAGACTGGGCTTTTATTCTTATAATCTTTCACTATTTATTTCTTTTGGGGAGAACCTGTCATCTTTAGAGTGTGGGGCCAGGACCCCGTGGAATTATATTGGATGCATTATTGCCAAATCCGCTATGTGTCGGAGATATCATAGTAGCTAGTCTCCACCCACCAGCTCAGGGAGAACGTAACATTAGAGATAATGGCTGGAGAGGGGAAAACTGCTAAAATATGCAAAAGCTATAAAATGTCCAGAAATAGCATTACTCCAAATGTACACACATAGTACTTCTGATTTATGCAAAACTTGTTGAAAAGTTAGGTTTAAGTGAATAAGTGGTAGCATGGCTATAAATAATGCTTTTTGTGCATTTGTTACATATGCATGTGGCAGCCATTTTGGATGCTCATGTATTAATAAAAAATAAGTCCATATGTTAAAAGTTGCTCAAGTTCATTTTTATTAAAATTTTACTCAAGGCAGGGTATGTGTTAAAATAAAAAAAATGACTCCTAGTCCCCTCATAAATGCTCACTATTACAGGACTGCTCCTCTAGTACTTACCACTTGTCTTCTCAGCTTGTCCTGTAATGACGATGCGTCATACTACATGTGCATGTGAATGCTACAAACAATCGCAATAAACGAGACCAACAAGTACTGCTAGAACAGCAGGTAAGTATATTTTTAACCCATTCCCAGTCTTAATGGATTTTGCTACCTTATTGAAAAAAATTTACAAAAAAAAAAAATTAGAGGCCTGCCGTCCTGTTCCTGAGACTCCAAGGTAGTCACTGATTTCTTAAGTAGAATACAAAGTAGATAAAAAAAAATAACAGGTTGTATTTCCTTTAATGGCTACCTCTAGTTTGGAGTTATTAATAATGGTAATAACAGTTATTTCTTAAACGTTGGTAAGAATGGAGCTACTCTCCATGTGACTCTATAAAAGTTGAGAAGTGTTAGATGGAAAAAGTTCAGATTCCATGTTGTCATTCAACAGACAGTCACACACAAAAAAACTTTCAACATCACAAAGTGAAGGTTTTGCAATGTTCCAGCACTATTGTAAGGATTTTGAGGAACTGATAATACATTTGCTGTAAAATTTTTCTGAAATGTCATAATGACATATCAGATGACTTGATCAGTGGCGGTCCAGTTACAGAGGATAACAGATTGCCAACACTTTATCTCCCACGTCCAAGTCATCCTGTCCCTTTATTTCACAAATCATTTGGGGTCTCAGAAGTTTGCCCCCCGGCAGTCAAAACTCGGATGCCATCTTTTTAAAAGAATACCTATTAAAGGAGTTGCCTCATGAGGACATCCTTCAAAACATTCAGCCTGTCCAGTACTCAGCCAATTGCCACTGTTCTGGATTCAGAAACCCCTGGGGACCAGCCGTGATTCCCGGGGGGGGGGGGGGGATGGGGGCCTAATAGTACCTGCACAGCTGAGAGAGCCCTATGCCAGTTAGATTTGCCTGAAGTGCCGACTTCGGCAAAGGTGCCAGGGGTTGCTGTTCCCTGAAATAAGACACATCTAGTTCAAAGTGAAAAAAATTGAAGCAGCATTATTATCTCAGATATTATCTAGAGCAGGGGTGCTCACACTTTTTCAGCGTGTGAGCTACTTTGTTAGCTGACCAAGGCAAAATATCTACTAGGGCGGGGCTGAGGGCGGGCCTGCGGTCAGGACCGGGCGGGCTTATGGGCGGGCGTGTCTGTAGGCGGGGCCAAGCATGTGGGTGGGGCCGAACGGATCGTGAGAGCAGGAGACAGCAGCGTTCTGTGGCTGCCCAGGGATCCCCGCTGTCTGCTTGCTCACAGTGCAGGCTGGGAGTTATCTCTAGACACTGGCAGGCTGGGGCTGCTGCTGCCCCACCTGCCAGTGTCAGGAGATGACTCTCAGCCTGCACTGTGAGCAAGCAGACACCGGGGATCCCTGCATCCCGCAATCGACCCATACGTCCTTTGCGATCTACCAGTAGATCGCAATCGACATATTGGGCACCCCTGATCTAGAGTGTGCTTCAGATATGTCAGTTCATCCGAAATCGATTCCCATAAATTGTTTCAAGAACAGTCAGTACATAGGCTCAATGTGAGTGAGGTTATATTATAGTTAAAGGTGTTTTCCGGGCAAAAAATATTTTTTTTTAAAATGTCTGTTAGTGCTATTAATGGGTTAGTAAATGCACCCATACACCTTTAACCATGTTTTGAGTGATTTCTGGGTGTCTCTGGGATCTCCTAGATTTGTTTATATGGTTCAGCTTCCTGCTATGCAACTTCCACACTAACCCCTCTCACCTTATTCCCCCCTCCTTCCTCTCTCCCTCCAATATACATCCTCCCTGACTCTCTAGGTATCCAGCCCTCTACTAGCCCTTCCCTACCTATTCAGCTCAGCCCCCTTATATAATTACCTTCCAGGCTACTTCCTCTGGGAAGGCCCCTCTTTCTTTTGTGCAGGCGTACGCTCTTCTCCCTGCACTGCTCTGTTCTCTACAGTGATGATCCACCTCTACTGTGCATACGTGGGAACTGCGCAAAAGAGGTGGATCATTGGCACCAGTGCACAGAGCAACGCTTGGAGAAGATCGTGCGCCTACAGAGTCAATAAAGAAGGAGGAGCTATCCCGCAGGAAGAAGCCTGGGGTGGATGGGGGGGAGGGAAGTACTAGTGACGAAAATGGGGAAATGAATCATCACAGGATAATCAGAAAATGTCCCTGGGGTGGTCACATGACCACCCAAGGGATATGGGTAACTATACATTTTTGAGTATGTTATATAGAAAGTAGGAGGAGGGAGGTTGCTTAGATTAGTGTAGGGCTTTCCATTTACTCCGGACAACCACTTTAAGTATAGTAAAGACATTTGGATGTGCTTTTCAGTAACAACAAATTACTCACTATCTAAAGGGACCTCCACCAATCACAAAATCTGGGGAGTTGTCGCTGCTGCTCCATTCTTTTCAATGGGTACTGATAGAGCTAGAGATAGAGCCTGTCTCCAACAGTTCCCACTAAAGTGAGCGGAGTCACAGAGTGCATTTCCGACCTGCTGCTCCATTGAAACTGGAGTATAATTGAAACTGGAGTTCATGTGATTGGTGGTGAAAACCCTACCAAACAGAAAGTTATGCCCTAACACATGGTTAGGGGGGATCTTGTTACTAGAATAGCCCTTTAGTCATCAGAATGAACAATTTTGCCACAGTCTAAGATTATTTTACCCACCAAAGACTATTGTCAGATAAGTGCTTCGCGTGAAACAGGAAAACGGCATCATAAATATTTCACTGGCCATTCTTTCCTGGCAGCTGTCTGCGTCACTAGTCTCTCAGCAGCTTTCTGTTAACCACTATAAATTACATTACAGTTGCTTTATGAGCCATGTCATCAGCTGTCCTCCAACCACAGATGTGTATGATGCATTTCTTCCTCAAAGCGCCTGATCAAGCAGAACTCATTTCAATGTGTTGTGTGTTTTCTAAAGCTTTATTTAACTAAATTGATCTTCAAACAAGACAGTTATTGTTTACTCACTAATTTACCGACTGTAGTGTAGAAAACATATGAGAAAGCTACAAATAAAGATGACCTCACATGGCTGAAAACCATGTTTTATGCTGCAAATTCTGCTGAACTTCCTTTACATGCCCCAATACCTTTAAGCCACTCAAAAAAACGCTGCAAAATCTGCAACAAAATGCAGCTTTATGTCAAACTTGGGCTCCAGTTATAAAGCTTGCACTAAAGCATCCCATAAACATTAGATATATGCTGCAAATTGGTAGATATATGTTGATGTAGGCCAAAATCTATAGGTTCAGCCCATCGTCTAATGCAGCGGTAGGCAACCTTCGGCACGCGTTTCATTGTAAAACTACAATTACCAACATGCATACTTGCTCTGCTGTTCTTGGACCTCTCATGGAAGTGAATGGAACATGTCGGGAGTTGTAGTTTCACAACGGCTGGAGTGCCAAAAGTTACTGACCCATGTTCTAATGTGTATGGGGTCCTTCCCAACTTCCCCCACCATTGGCAAGTGTCAGGGAAGACAAGTGCAATCTCACCGAAAAGGGCCACTTGTAGTAGAAAGTTGATGTATTAATGTGTGATAAGTGTTACAATGCTTTGTGCCATTTTGCACATATGTAAATGGGGGTGACTCCTGATCTGGGGTTTAGCTGTTGCTAGACAGCCTTTATCTTAAGCCAGGGTTTGGGCTGGTTTTCAGTTAGTCTTGAGTTAGCCTCTTAGGGCTTGTTCACATGTGCGCCTGGGTCTCTGTTATGCAGGTTTCCGTTTCCTGCACGAAACAGGACAGGAGACGGAAACCTGCCGGCATGTTTCAAACCCATTCATTTGAATGGGTTTGAAAAGTGTCCGGCCGTGAGCGCGGTGAGCGTTTTGTGCTCTCCGTGGCGAAACTGTTTTTTTTAACCGGACACAGAGTCGGACATGCAGGACTTTGTGTCCGGTTAAAAAACAAATGGACAGCATAAAACGCTCACAGGCGCTCACAGCCGGACACTGTCTGACAGGTTTCTGTCTTATGTCGGCAGAAGATGGAAAGCTAATACGGAGACCTGAACGCTGGTGTGAACCCAGCGTTAGCTGAAGGCTGTAGTTTGTGGGAGAACACCATCTATTCTTCAGATTAGTGATAGTGAGGCCACAACAGACAGTCCTACATCACTGGATCCCTTTTGCTTGCAGAAAAAACTTCTTGTATTTGCTCTTAATGCAATATCTCCACTGGTGCATCAGTAAGGAGATCTGGTATTTATTAGAGATGAGCGAGTACTGTTCGGATCAGCCGATCCGAACAGCACGCATGCATTGAAATGAATGGAAGCACCTGGTACTTCCGCTTTGACGCCAGCCGCTTAACCCCCCGCGTGCCAGCTACGTCCATTCATTTCAATGTGTGCGTGCTGTTCGGATCGGCTGATCCGAACAGAACTCGCTCATCTCTAGTATTTATGATCAAAACATACTCTGCCTTATGCCATTAATGGCTGGTAAGAACTAAGTCCCAGGGGTCACCCAAGACTGGCAATGTGGAAAGGGTCAGAGGGTCATAGCCACTGTGCTCACAGGAGGCGAGGGAGGCGTTCCTCACCACTCAGCATCAGCGCTGGGCGGCAAGACCCCCTCTCACAGTGCAGCACAAAAGATACTACTGTGAGGAAGGGAGTTCCTGTCTAACTGTCAGAAATTACCTTCTGACAGTGAAGATCTACAGTACTAGCACCGATAGCTCTTCACCGGGGGCACATAATGTGAAAGCCGCATGTGCCCCAGGAGGCGAAAGTTCCTCTTTAAGAAATAAGCCTCTGCCAGAAGGTTCCTTCCCTCTTCCATTCAAAACACATTTTTCAGTCAGGTGAGCGGATTGACAATGTGTATAGGGTAGTCTAGGAAGATGGCTGTCAGCCAAAGAAAACTTCCAGTAACGGTGATATCATGTGTATGGCCGGCTTCAGGTTTTAGAGATTCTACACTTTTTAACCAACTTGCCTATCATGCTTTCTCTGAGAATGTTGTCATTCTAGACAACAACGACGTTAGAGGATGTACAACATAAAAAAATGTAAACAATCTCCTTTTTTCCTTTGATACAATTTTGTTTCAAACTGCATTAAAAAATGTGAAAAACACACAAGGACCAATTTACTAAGACAGTCAGGCCTAGTTCACATCTGTGTTCAGTATTTTGTTTGGGGAGTCTGCTTGGGGACCCCGAATGGAATACCGAACGCATTGCACACTGTCTCCATAGACTTTAATGGGGTCTATGTGTTTTCCGCACAGTGTCCACACGGAACATGTGGAGAGAGAAGTACTTCATAAACTACTTTTCTCTCTGCACGACTCATACGGACATCGCATGGAAAACACATGGACCCCATTATAGTCTATGGGGTCCGTGTGCTTTCATTGCTCCCGAACAGAATGCTGAACGCCGCTGTGAACCAGGCCTCATATAATGAGTCAGTTTTAAAGAATGGCTGAGCCAGAGGGAGATGCCTCTTAATTTTGGTGCACCTGGATTGGCCCATGCACCAGAAATTGAAATGTACATCAGCCATGCCATGTTCTCTTTAGTAAATGTGGTGCAAATGGGAAAAAAGTCACAAATTTCAGCATAAATACAATTATTTTAAGTTTTGACAAATTTTGTTTATCAGTAAGAGAACTCGCAGTAGTAATAGGGCATGTTCACATGGTGGAAACCAAATTCTGCTGTGTGACCTTCCACACGGCTAACCGCAACGGTATGCCGATGCAGTCCAACGACATTCCGTTGCGGCATTCCGCTCCTGATTAGGCCCGAATGAATGGGCCTAAACAGGAGTGTGTCTCAAGCCACGTACGCCGTGGCTGACGGAAGCCGTGGCAAGATAGGTCACTTCTTTTTTCCACTACTAGCTAGCGGAAAAAAGAAATAAAGAAATTAGTAGCTCCCATTGAAGTCAATGGGAGCCATCTTTGCAGGCGGATTTTGGGGCAGATTCCATGTCAACATCTGCCTGCAAAGAACTCTGTGTGAACAGACCCTTAGCCTGTTCTATTAGCTAAGACATGCCCGAGGGCCGACACAATTGGTGGACAAAATTTGAAGGGTTTGGGAGAAAGTCAAGCAAAGTATTTTCTACAAGCCTGTTTACTTCAGAAACCAAACAGAAAATCCCACAGACTGACAAGTAACGTAGGCAGGTTCATCTTCTGGCAACTTTTTATGCCTTGTACATATACCAAAGGTTGCATGTCAATGAGATGTTGGGCAAATTTGAAACCATACCCACCTCAGTTGTGAAAAAGGTGGCAACTCTAATCATTGAAAGTCCAAGTTATTGCAGACAGAGAATTTATAGCGTAGAACAAAATGTCACAGATTCAAGGTTTTTGTTGTTTTTTTCACTAGCTTAAAACAACCATCTTGTTTGCATGGAACTAGTTCTTTATTATTGCAGACCATTTAATGTGTTCAGTGCTCTGGCTGTGCCCGTGCAGACATATGTTGTGTTTCTCTAGTGAGGGAGGAAACTGGTGTTCTTGTCTTCTTTTACTATATATCCCATCTGTGGCATGGTAGAGTGACTGGTATCAAAGCAAACACTTGTCTCTATACTTCTGTTTATCGCACTGCTATTTGACTCTATATGGGTGGCTTCTTGTTTGCCTTCATTATTCATTTCACAATAAATTCTTATTCTGTACACATTTGTAAATCAATTGAATAGATGTTGTTTTGTTAAGGAAATAGTTATATGACAAGGCCACTTATCAGATACTGGTACCAGAACACATCAGATAAATGCTTAAGGTGGCCATACACATTAGACCTGTATCAACTGAACCTGACTATGTTGAGAGTCTTCAGTAGTTGATACCTTTTTTAATGGCTAACTAATAATGATGACAGATTACAAGCTTTCGAAGCTCAAAGGTATCAACTACTGAAGACTCTCAAGTTTTTTGTTTTTTTTTATATTTCATACCCACTGGCTAACATGATACAAAAGCCAACGTTTCGCTTATACTTTGATAGTTTCAGTCGACCATCAATCCCTCCCAGCAGATGTCATTGTAGATGACAATTGGGGCACTTGGGTCTCAACTGCCCAGTCCTTTCGCTCTTAGGGAGATAAGCCTTTGACAGAGGAGTTTGGCAACAACTTTCTCCCATCTACCTATTTAGTACATATGCACTGCTCAGCCGAGTCAAGCGTGCGTGTTCATAAGGCAGTCAGGGCCAAACAAGTGATTGGTTGTCAGGTCTATAGCCAGTTTAGGCTGGAATGACACAATTATTAAAAATTGGTGGAAAAACTGTAGCCCCGAATTATTTAAGGAAATAAATTCCAAGCAAGTTTTCGGTGATCTTAACATTTCTATACTGAGAGGTACTCTGAACTTTTTCCATCAGGAAATGTTGGATTGAAATCACCACTTTCTTGAGATTTTTCATCTCCATGAAGCAACAGCCTTATATCCTTATAATATTTTTTAGAATAGCATGAAATGGTAATCTCAATCTGTCCTGAATTAACTATGTGATTAACTGCTTATGTAGTTAGACAACTGCTAAATGCAAAAAACAGGGGGCCTGTTGTGTTCCATGTGATCATAAGAGTCAAGCCCCATGTTGCGAAAACGCAACATTTTTGCTGCTATGAAAACGCTGTGGCAGAAGACACTGCATTTTACAGTACCTGCAACAGTACCTGGGATTCTGGCTGATCAAAAAACATATTGCTATATAAGGACATAGATTGTAAGGACATAGATTGTAAGCCCTTGTGGGCAGGGCCCTCTACCCCACTGTGCCAGTCGGTCATTGTTAGTATTATATCTACCTGTATATTCTGTGTATTGCAGGCATGTCAAACATGCGTCCTGAGGGCCGCATGCGGCCCTTTACAGGCATATCTGCGGCCCTCACAAAAGTCTCAAACTTTGTCTCTAAACTTTAGAGACAAAGTTTGAGACTTTTGTGCGGGCCGCAGATGTACAAAACTCACAATCAGCACTTCCGGCTCTTCATTTATTGGCCCATATCCCTGCATATGACCTGCTTACGTGATCAGCGGCTGCTGTTCACGTAAGTAGGTCATATGCAGGGTTATGCAGCGCCGCACCTCTCACGAAGGGAACGCTTCAGGCGGCGCTATGCCGGGGCCCCGGGGGGGATGGCACTTTTTAACCTAAGCCAGTCCAGGACAAACTGTCCTGGGCTGGCTTAGTGTCACCATCTCAACAGGGAAAGTGAGCGGTGGATTGGGGCGATTATGATGATGGGGGGGTTGGAGTGCTGGGGAAGGGTTGGGGTGCTGGGGGAGGGGGGCTCTTTGATGTCTGTCTGGCCCTTCCTTGGGCTTGAGGACTGTTTTTTTCCCCACCCACCTTGTAATTCTTTCACTTGCAGGTTAATTGGAGCATTACAGTCTGTAGCGCTCCTATTAACCCCCAAGTGCAAGAATTACAAGTGGGTGGGAAAAAACAGTCCTCAGGCCCAAAGAAGGGCCAGACATCCAGAAGCCCCCCTCCCCCAGCAACCCCCTCCCCCCCCAGCACTCCAACCCTTCCCCAGCACTCCAACACAATAATGGTGTCTGCCAGCTTTAACTGAGGTGCCACTTTACCGGCAATCGCAGGCACCCGGAGCAAGATTCAGGGCCTGCGTGCATTTTTATGGCAGGCGGGAGCCTTGCGAGGCTCCAGCCTGTCATTCTATACTTTCTATTGTAGGCTACTCTATGTAGCCTGCAATAGAAATGCCGGATTTTTGCGATGCATGGTATTAGTGATCAGTCCCCTAGGCCCTAGCCATTAGCTGCTATGTGCGGCCCTCGCAACAACCTCTTGTTACTCATGTGGCCCTCGGGATACCCTGAGTTTGACATGCCTGGTGTATTGTATGTAACCCCCAAATGTAAAGCACCATGGAATTAATGGCGCTATATAAATAAACAATAATAATAATAATAATGATGATGATAATAATAATAATAATATACAAAAACCTGTCACAGAAAAAGGCCACACTTACCCAATAACAGATGATCCATAGTTGTACAGGATCCAAGCAGGCCCCATTGCAAGATATAAAAAGCACATTTGCAAAATGCTAATGAAATATCCACTCACACACCTACAATCCATGAGGGGGTGGATGGCAGCACTACAAATGCACACAAATGAAACTAACACAGCACTGTCACATGATATTGTGAGACGCACAGTGCCAAAGAACAGAACCTTAATACATGCACCTCAACAGTAATAGCACCCTGCAAAATTAAGGGGCCTAGCCACATCCTGCAAAAAAGATTATATAATTATGAGGCGTTAGTCAATATTTTGGCCAAAATACGCAAGCTCGCAAACCAACGTCAAGGTTCCTCAGGCATTGCGAGTCTCTATCCAAAAAATTCAATAAACATATTGCAAAAAAAAAAAAAGGAAACAATTTACAAAAACATATTACAGAAAAAGGTCACATGTCTTTGGTTTGCGAGCCACATCATAGGATTGACAAACAGAACACTGGATTAAAATGTGACCCTTGTACCACATCTAATTCCCTGGATACAGAGGGGGTGGCGAGTAACGTTCCTTGGAACATTTATTCTATACACTTATTGAGTAGTCCCAGAGTTTTGTGCTTTATTCTAGTAAATTGCAAACTATGGGGCACATTCGCTTTACTTTTTACTAGGCAATGCATAGATTTTTAATATATCTTTGTCTTGGACTGGCATTGTAGTATATTCATGAAGACTATTGTTACTCACACCAGCGTTCATGGCCCAGAGCTGGCGGAAATTGTGCTTCATATATGACAAGGGACACACCTTCTCATAACTGAGGTGCACCTCCACCAGGCTGTGGGTCCAGCTGATATCTTTGTGGACTAACTAATGCTCTCTGTGTACAGTATGTAGAATTCCCTATAATCATAGAAGGCCATGTGCTCTTACTAATACAGTATTGTTTCTGTTTATATATCAACACCACTGTCCTAGTACACACATTTCTGTCCCGTACATCAGTGACCTGCGGCACATTCCAGTAATTGTCACATTGTGAACATGAGGACATGGTGAATCCATTCATTCACGTTTTCCTCACAGGATCAATTGACGCCATGAAATCATACGCACGTCTACCCACAATATATCAAGTACTCTGTGCTGTTATATTGTATATTTGATCTGACAGAAACACATTTATAACATCATGTCCCCAAAAATGTGAACCACACACCTTGCCTACATTTTGAAAAGTAGCGTGATTGGGTGAAAAAGAGTAAAAAGTTAAAAATGTTTTATAAATCTCCCATTATATATTCACTTTTACTGTATCTAAAAGTAAAATAAAATCGACTGCAGCAGAATAGGTTTGTGCTGCACATTTGCTTAGAGACACCATAGCATATATGATATAAACAGGGCGCTGCAAAGAGACTCAGGAACACAATAGAAAGCGCCTACAATGCTGGCTATTTCCAGTATAAAGAATGTCCCATTGACAGTTAACAGGAAAGGGACCTCTTATGCACTAAAATACAATCAGATACAGTATGTGGTGACACAGAATTAGAAACAAAAGCTATGGTGCCCCTTAGATAGTCCTTAGCCAACAGATATTCCTATCGACCTGGCTTGGCTGGGTAAATATATTTTCTATGGGAGAGGGTATAACATCTTCCAGCGCTGAAATTCCACACCAAATTCCTCATCATTTTCCTCCATGTGAAAGGACCCTTAGAGACCATTGACACGGAGGAAAATGGTGAGGAATTTGGTGTGGAAATTTCCATGCTGAAAAAAAAGCCTCCCATTGATCTCAATGAGTTCTGCTAGCTTTTTTTTCCACTAGTGTAATTTTCTGCTAGTGGAAAAAAAATCTAGCAGCACCCATTGAAGTCAATGGGAGGCTTTTTTTCAGCGTGGAAAATTCCACGCCAAATTCCTCACCATTTTCCTCCGTAGGAATGGTCTCTAAGGGTCCTTTCACACGGAGGAAAATGAGGAATTTGGTGTGGAATTTCAGCGCTGAAAAAAAGCCTCCATTAACTTCAATGGGTTCCTGCTACAGTGGTCTTCTGAAATGCAAATGAGAATGAAAAGAAAGTATGCTTTGTATGTAGATATCACACTACAACCCTAAGTGATCTGCTTGTTACAATCACAAAAGTGCTCACATGACATCCTCAAAATCATTAGAGGAAGTCTAAAAACAGCTACATATTAGACAGCTAGTGACAAAAAAGTTCCCCTTGTTTTCTCATAAAAATGCGCATTCAGCCAATAGTGCAAGTTTAGTCAATAAGGAAGAAGTGAATATTCTGCTGCTTGATACATTTATAAGACACTTATCTCCCTAAGGTGTTAAAGATCCAACATGTCTAATTCTTGATTTCCATTGGTTGAATAAAAAGTGTATTGCAACGTTACTTATCACTTACAGAGCTGTAACAAGTGTGATGGTTACACTGTTCAAATGAGGCAAAAAAGCTTAACGTCACATTATACTGACAATTATTGTATCACAAGTTTTTTTGTTTATTAACCCCTTCCTGAGCACTTAATTTTTGTGGGACAAATTGTACTTAGTAATAGTACTATATAATGTTCCATACAATATACTGGGAAGCTGGAATAAATACAGAAAAGGGTGGAATTAGAGAAAAAATGTGTCTGAAATTAGGGAAAAACTGGGTTTTTATAGCATTCACTTTGTGGCCAAAATGAGGTTACCTATATTCTGCAGATCTGCATAATTATGGGAATACCAAATTTATATAGTTTTGATTATGTTTTAACACCTTTGTCATAAAATGTTTCCATTTCTGTATATGGAATAAGATGTATTTTTGCGGGGCCTGGAGTCTTCTTCGTACCATTGTGGAGAAAGAATGAAGTTTTAATCAGTTTTTATTGAAATTTGTTTGGGAGGGTAAACAGCAAATAACATAGCGGTCAATACTTTTGATTTTTTTTTTTTTTTTTCAGCTATGGTGTTCACTGTATGGGGAAAATCTTTGTTATAGGTTTTGCATATGTGGGAATGTGTTAATGTTTTACTTTGTTTAATTACTTTTATATGTGTTCTAGGACAAGGGGGTGATCTGAATTTTTGGTTCTTTTTCAAACATTTCATCAAACCCCTTAGGTGTCTTGAACCCCAGGGGACTGAACTCTAATACAATACACTGCATTGCTAATTCATAGATTTCTATTACAGGCTGCTAGCCATGGTAATATCCACTAGCTGTCTCCTAATAAGCACATAACTGGAGATTGGGGCTAGCAAGAGGCAAACTGCCACACACTCCTGGGAGGTGCATTTGCTTGAAAGTCACTAAGTATGTCATATGGTACAAGCATGTGTCTGCCGAGAGAAAATGAAAGGAGTAGAGCTGTATAGTGGTGAATAAAGAAGCTGAGAACAGAATCCATAAGTAATGCCCTTTTCTTTCTCAGGCCCTTGTTAACCAAGCAGCGCTTACCCAGGTCTATGATTAAACTCTAAACAGGCCCTCTCTTGGGAATCACTTAGACTTTATTTCAGAAGTTTGTGATTCATTTGCTTAGGTCCTACTCACAAAACATCTTGAATACTTTTCCTTATGCTCACAGCTCCATCTTTGTGTCAGGAGCTGTTCTCCCCCCAATCTGTGCCCTTAAGAGCCCTTACTATTTCATAGGACTGACTGGAAATCTCTACAGAGATAGGACTTAGCCTTGAGAAACCCTACAAAGCCACCCTCCTAAAATGATAAAACTCAGTCCATTGCTTCTCATGAATGAACTATGTAGGCCACACTACAAGCCTTAGGACAACCATACTTCATACAAATAATAGCTTAGACTAGTTCATCCACAGCCCCACAATAGAACTTAGCTACAGTCTTTCTCTGGTATAAGTCCAGCACAATCCACCCCTCCTTGGTTCCCTTTAGACTGAAGATCTTCTCCACAGCCCTGGAAGACTCTTCTAGAACCAACCCCATATCAGGATGGCAGTCAGCCAGTACCACATCAGTGGTGACCTCCACAAAGGACCTCATGAAACTTCTTCTCTGCCTCACTAAATGAAGAAGCCAAACCCCTACTAATCTTAGAGACTCTCTCCAATGCACCAGACAACCCTCCACATAGTTTCTTCTAGTCCCTGCATCACATCTCCCAGTCTCCAACTCACCACTACTCCTCAAGTGGATCTGTTCTATGTCTAATTTTGGCCATACCCATTTCCATCAGATGTAATGGCTGATCTCTTCCAATGATTAGGTGTGTTAATGGCATGAGCAGTCAACTGACTAAAGTCTGTCAAATGCAAATTGATCATGCTGAATATCAATGTTTAGCATGATCGCCCGCCTACTATTGGCTGATTCTTATTTAACTTTCTTGGACTCAAGTTTAGTTGTTCATGTTGATGGTGGGATTATTCCTGCAAACAATCCCATCATCATTCAGATGGCCATTCAAAATCTAATGTATATATTTGGCCCTTGGCCATCAGCAGCTACTCTTTGCACCACATGTAGATCTCGTACACTCTCTGACAATGATGTGAAAGCTCTACTTTTCATATTATGTTTGACTTCCGCATGGTGACAAAATGCAATGCGATTTTTATGAAAGTTCTGTACGTATTTCCCCATGTAGCTAACAGTCAAGGAGCCATTTCCAGGGCTAACAATAGCAGTATGTCATGGTGGCATCACATGGCATTACAACCTGCAAAGTAAACAAAATGTGTATAGTCATATACATGTATGTAAATGCAGAGGCAAACCATTGATCAGTCTCTCAGTGAACATGCTGTAAGAACATAAGGTTCACCCTCCTACAGATTTACAGAAATGACAATGCCTCTGAAATCATCGTTCCAAAAAGTTTCTTGATAATAGTGAATTCTATAAAAAGTAACATAATGAGGAAGGGGGCAGCACATGGATTGTGATCTCATATCTCAGAATTTCTTTCCACGTGGGGGGAGGAGTGGATGACAACATCTGGAGTAGTACAAGCTTCCACCCCACATACACACTGCTATGTCAGTAGTCTCCACCCAGCACATTTCACTAACATGCCCCTGCACATCCACACTGACTAATGAGCCATCTACAGGGATTGTAGTCAGCACAGGACATTCACACTGCACTCATCACACTGGCTGCATCACAGTATTGAGAAACTGCAGAGTGGATTATTATATCTTCCAGTAATGTGGATTTTATACTGAAGCTGCCAGGACACTGGTAAGTAGTGCTCTGCTGCTGACATTTAAGGTCTCATACCTGTTTATAGTAGAATAGGTATGTGTTTTACAACTACAATAACGTCTGTACCTTCTCATTGTGTTGTTTCGGGACATGTAGTACTACATTGGTTTGGACACACTTTATCGATTACCTTTGGGAACTGCACAAATATAACTTTCCTATTGTGTTTTCTTCTAATATCCTTCTGGGAAGAATTTTAAAACCCACCACCTGCTTTCTACTGACAAGTCCTAAAGTATGTGTGGAGAATTTGATACTCAATGTAGCCCTGGGGTTCATCAGATTGCTCCAATACAGGTTTTTAGATGATAGCATATTTTAGAGAGCTGAAATGTATGTGATATTGGGAAATCACTATTTGTAAGCTAAAACCAGAAGTGAAATAACAAACAAATGGTATATTTGCTACATTGCAATTCTAGACAATATGTACATACTGTACGAACATTATCTGATCACCTTTCTGCAATTGGACAAATATAAGGCAGGGGCAATATGGGACAACTGTGCTGCAGAACTTCCAGCAGGGACTTGGTGTGTTCCTCTGCAGGCAGGAGGTGGTGCAAGGGTTAAATTGCCTGCAATATATATATATTTTCATTGTGTGACCCGGAGCAACTGATTAATACATTTGTAATACAGTTGGATGACATTTCTCTTATTCCCTTATGTATTGCTCAATTGACATACAAGTTACACTCGATGGTATAATTCCATATAGTTTTGTATTAATGAGCCTGTATGGTGGCACAGGGAGTTCTTATGGTAGGCTCTACATATGGTATCTCCTATATTTAGCTATAGAACATGCTACTAGAAATTGTTATGCTCTGCACACAGTAGGACATACAGTGCGAGATTATATATGGCACATTACCGTATATTAGCTACATCTTGTCACTAGATAAGCTAACAACATGCTATTCAGTGCACACTTATCAGCCCAAAATGTATTTGGTCATTTGGGCTTTCGGCCAGTGGACTAGTTTGGAAAGTGAAAGACACTCGTATAACTTCCAGGACGGAAGCCATTTACAGAAATTATTTTATAGAGTCACATTGCAGTAAAAGGATAAAAATAAGATATTAAAGTAAATCTCATATTGATTATTATACAGCTACAATATTCGAATGTGTTTCCCAACCGAAGTGATGATTCATATGTGGCTTCGAATTCGATCTTAATCTTTGACTGACATGGGTATCACTGATCCTGCCTATGTATATATAGTATATATACAGTTACATTCTATAGCGACCAATTATTCCCCTCTCCAGATGTGACAGATCTTTTCTATGATCTTCACAGTGGTAGACCTATAGATGGTCTATATGTACATATATACAGACCTATACACATGGACTGAATGAAGAAATGTTTAGCAAAAAGATTACCGATTTTTCCTGCTGCGTAACATCATCATTCTGTCTCTGCTCCAGGCAACAGTATTCTCAAAAATGCACTAAGGCCCCTTGCAGAAGACGTTTTGCGAGTTCAGTGTGTTGTTTGGATGTTTCCCAGCTAGCACAGTGACCCATTCATTTGTATTGTCCCACGGACATGACCGTTTATTACACGGATCAGAGTCCGGGCTGCAAAACTCAGGTCCTATTCCTGTCGGGTTTTGCAGCCATGCTTCCACGGCTCCTATTCATTGAATGAATGGGGCTGCAGGATGTACGGCCGGCACATGGCTAAGAATAAGGCCCCACATTGCGGAAATGCTACTTTTTTGTTGTTGCAGATTTTGCTGTGGTTTTGGTTGAGCCAAACTTGGGATGGATTGAGCAGAAAGAATAAGTGTTTCCTTTATATTTCCCATTCCTTTTATAGCCACTCCTGAGTTTGGCTTAAAAAAAAAATGTAGTAAAATGTGCAACAAAAAGCTTGCCGCAGTGTGGGATGATCAGGGAATTTTACTGTGTTTTACAGCACCTGCAAAGTGGATGGGATTCTGGCTAACCGCATACATGCATTACATTAAAAAAATCTGCAGCAGAAATGCTGTGATTTCAAAAACACGAGTGTTTTTGCAAATAGCAGCATGTTAGTTATACCTATGGAGATGCTAGTGTTTTCGGATAGGTATAATAATCGGAGACCCAGGGGAGGATACAAACATAAAAAACACTGTTACTTACCTCTCTTGGGCTCCGATGCACTTCCCACTGATGTCGGCCATCTTGAATGATGGACCGGACGTCACTTGAGCGGGGGCTTGTTTCGCGACGCATAAGGACACAAGCCCAGCCCACGTGACATCTGTGATGTCACCCAAATAGGCCTTTAGACTTCCAGAGCCAGGAGAGGTAAGTAACAGTGCTTTTTATGTTCCCTCACCATACCCTGGGCCTCCAATCATTATACTCGGGGGTCTGAAATGACCCCCAAGTATAATGATAGTGTTTGTGGGGTTCGAGGGCCCGTGGCCTCACTTACCAATCCTGGTTCCTGCTCACAGCCGCCTCTGTAGAAGGGGAAGTACAGGCCGCCGTGAGCAGGAGCCAGGATCGGTAAGTAAATAGGGCCCGTTACCTGTTGGAGATACTATTAAAAAAAAATCCAGCTGCCTTTGAGCCCCCTAATGTCCCGGGTCCTGTGGCAGCCACTACCACTGCTACCCTGATAGTTACGCCCCCTGAAGGCTAGATTCATATCTGTGTTGGAATCTCCCATGAAGAGGGACAGCTTTGTGCCACTTTGATACAAAGGAGATCTTGCATTGGGCCTGGAACAACCCTATACAATATTGCACCTAACTACACTCTGACATATATACATATGACATTTCAGAAATACCAGTGTAAGGAATAAGAGTTGACTCTCAAACCTTTTTTCATGAACTAAAATTCTAAGATGGTTTCTGTACAATTCAGCAGATCATTGTCACTCATTGCCAGTTGCGGAAAAGAACAGGATAAAACTAAACTGGCAACAAATTTAATAAGCTTGAGTTGTCAGACTGTGCTTTTTAGTGTTCAGGGTGGTGACACATGGGTGTTTATCTTGCAGACTATTTCAGCCAGAAAGTACTGACAGGTAGACCTAAAGAGGGAAAGCCCCGAGACCTATTATGTTCTCAAGTCTCCTAATGGCTGCAGTGTAGATAATCTGTATCAGTTTAATCTACTGTGTCTTAACAATTGTTGCTACCTGCGTGATTGCAAATTCTGATAGATTGCATTGTATCAACAAGATATACATTGTTTTATATAGCAGCCTGTACACACAGGTAGCTATGTATTCACCCCTGTGGCTTTGTACACAGTTACACACCACTGTGTTTCAATAGGAGAATTTGATTGGAAACTGAGAATGATGAAAACCTCTGATAATGATGATGAACAAATTAACAGGAATATTGAAATTCAACATGCCTGACTCTTCTATCTCCCTCCCCTGCCATCCAATTGTCATCTCATTTTTGAGATGGCCGCCTCTTTTTAACCTTCAGTTGTGTAGAACTGTGATGGTCACTTGTGATCTGTTTCTTTCTATAAGTTACAACTGCCCAGCACTGCTACAATGCCTGTAGAAGATGGCATTGCATTTTGATTTACATGTTGAACAGCCATATTCTATGTTTCTTTACATTGCAGAAGAAGGCTTTTAGGCTTAACATGACTGTGGTGCAAAATGTCCATTTTTCACAGCCATTTTGCACCTGAGGGGCGCCTGGATCTCTGATGCATTACAGTGTTGGCCATATAAATAGCTCCCATTTACAGTCATTAAAAGTAATATGGCTGCGTAACAATCGTCCTGTGAATGTAGGTTGATCCACAGGATGGTCCACTGTGAAATGTCCACAGCAGACCCATCTGTGGCAAAAAAAAATCAGCTGGTTTTCTCCGTAGCTTTCAGCATTGCATATGTTGAAGACAGTGGCCAAACACACAACAATAATTGACATATTGCGTGTACAAAACCTGCAGAGCAAGACACTTTGTACTGTTGTTTTTCCAGAAGAGTGTGGCATATGTTTACATCCCATTACATGGCTATTGTGCATAGCATCAAGATGTCTGCAGGCCCTGTGTGCCCCCAACCTTATCGCTTTTCATTAGTTAACCACTTTTGCTGAGTTGGCGTATACCCCAATATATGAGTATATTCCATATTTGCAGAACTGCTTAATTAATTCCTGGCTTTAGCTAAAAGAAAAGCTGCAGCAAAATGTGCAAAACCTTGTGCGTTTCTAACCTACGACAAAAATCAGTTTAGTTTTCCTTCTTCACAGTTAGCAAGAAGAAAATTAGGTTTATTCCAGTTCGTCCATTGGATCAGAACCTAATTTCATGGGTACAAAGGCGTCCTTTGTATTGAGTGGTGTTTCACACATGGAGGGTGGTCACTGAATATACCTTGAACACTGACTGTCACTGTTATTTGAGAAGATAGCGTGAAACTGTTGCCTTTGGCCATGTAAACAGCAACTGGCTGCCTGTAATCTGTGAAACAGCCTTGGAGCTCTATCTTCATTGGGGGATGGATAACGTCAACATGAAGACCACAGTAATTTGCTTCGTGAATAGGAATTGTGCACATTCTACACTAGCTTTCATACAGATGATATTTTCCCATTAAATAGAATTCATAGGGTATCAAGCTAGCAATTTTTAATGATTTTTGCAGTATTATGGAAATATATGAGAGGTTTAACTTAAAATGTACGGTTTGTGCTGTAGAAAGTAAGAAATGCCTGTCAGGGCTTCCAGTCATTTGACTAGGTCACAAGATTTAGGGTTATGCTGTATTGCCACGACAAGTGGTTTCGGATGTTAAAATTGCATTAATTGTAATAAACCAGTGAAGTTTGCAGCCTTAGGCCGGGGCCCAACGTGTTGGAAATGCCGCAGAAAAAAAAAGCAGCGTTTTACCATCACTGCAAGGTGGATGGAATTCTAAAGAAAAAATATATGCTGCAGACACGCTGCAATTTCCAAAACCGTCTGGGATTTTGTACAGGCTTCAACTGTATCAGTTATAAGTGGAGCTGTATGGTTAAAGCGCCCCTGCTGCTTTAGTCACCTTATGCTTGGTTAACATCTGCGTTCGGTATTCCATTCAGGGAGTCGGCATGGGGACTCCCCGAACGGAATATTGAACACAACTGCAAGCGCTGTGCAGTGAAGGCACACGGACCCCATAGACTATAATGGGGTCAGTGTGCTGGCCGCACGCTGCCCGCACGAATCATGCGGGCAGGGAAGTAGATTGTGAACTACTTTCCTGTCCTCATGATCCCTGCGGAGATCTGGTGGCAAGCACACGGACCCCATTATAGTCTATGGGGTCCGTGTGCTTTCACTGGCACAGTAATTGCAGTTCGTTGCACACTGATTGCAGATGTGAACCAAGCATCACCGACCATAAACTACTCAGATACTCATAAGGCCAGAACCTACCTTACTATTAAATCACAATACACTTCCAGCAGGGTAAGAATATTACAAAATTGCTGTATGTTATTCACAAGTGTGGGTTCACCAAAGCTAAATCTACACTATAAGAGGATAATCCTTTTGATTTCAGCAGCTTCCTTTTATTGACTATTATGTGTTATTAGGTATAATCGGTTTCTTTAATCTTCACTAAGTAGATACAGTGTGTGTTTATTGTAGTGGGTGTGTGTTCAATATTTATCTCGGTGCAAGGCTTTGCACTGATGACTGCGATCCGCAGGGTACAGGTTGCAGCACATTTTGCTCACAAAGGGATTTTGGTGACTCTGGTTCATTACATGGATGTCTTTTGTTGTGTAAAATAAGCTAAAAATGTATATGTTCGTCTCTCTTTATATGTTTCCTCAGATTATTATCACATTATCACAAATTTGATTATTTATCAGATGAGCATATATCATGCTCCATATTCCAGGAACAAGAGCCATATGTAAGACCTTGTAGAATAAATACTCGTACATGGTCATTTGATGTCCAAACACTAGATATGAAACAGAGGTAGCCTTGTTAGAACAAATTTGATACCATCTTTCAATGTTTTTAAGCAATTCAGAATGGTGTTTAAAAAACAAAAGTGATCCTCGCCTCATCCATGTGCTGTTCTCACTCTGATATTTCTCTGTTCTAATGATCTCGGCACTGTCTGATGTACTGATGACAAACAATATGGATATGTGACTGGTGCAAACAATGATTCTTAACTCTGCAAAGAGCCATTAAAATGTATATCATAGGCCCGGTTCACATTTGCATTCGGATTTCCGTTTGGGGACCCCCCAGAATGGAAACCTATACGCATAAAAAAGTGGTTCCCTAAGGAAACCCGTGGACCCCATAGACTATAATGGGGACCATATGGTTTCCGCATTAAACATGTGAAGAGAAAACTTTTGAAGAAACTGAGCGGAAACCATACGGACCCCATTATAGTCTATGGGTCCGCGGGGTTCCCAGGTAACCGCTTTTTTACACGTATAGGTTTCTGAATGCAGATGACCAATTTATATTTTACTGGCACAGTTCAAACAGGATATGTTCACAATTTTGTTGCAGTTTCTGTCAGAAATTATAGACAATAAAGTCCTGCATACAGCACCCCATTATAGATACATATATATAGTCAATCAGGATCCGCTTGTGTTTGTCATATGATGGAACCATCTTTGCCTGCATTACTGTTTTTCAGTTCCAATAACGCAACAGAAAATGAAAGACCAACAAAAACCCCAATAGCAACCATTGACTAACAGGTTCCTGGTATTTATCAAGCCCTTACTTGTCACAGCTAGGTCTGGCAGATTATGAAAGTGTCTATTTTTAACCTAAGGACTACAATTCTATACATTACGTGTTAAACAGCATAAAGTGGTTAGAATAAGAATGTGCAGATATCTTCTAGAAATCACAGGGACTCTTGTACATGAGTTGTTTTTGTAACTACAACAGCCATGATTTCCTAATCTCCTTCAGCCCCTTTTCACAGAGTGTAAGTGCATTTCCATTGCATTTCTCAGTGAACCCTTTTTAATGAATTTTGGTTCAATGTAATGATTCTTCTCATTTCTCACTTGCTAGCTACAAATGTATAGAAGACGGACATTTCATGGCAGTCAACAATAGAATGAAACTTGATTTCCCTGATCTATGCTGAATGACACATTTGAAGGTGGATTCTATTTTTCTATAGCATGAGTAAATTATAGGTTATGGAACTCAGTTGTATTGGATGTCTATGGGAAAACCTTGAGGCAGATAACCACCTGTAATAAAAGTTTGAACCAACAGTGTAAATAATATTAATATAATATGAATTATAGCCATACACATATGATATAGATAGAACGCACCCACTGGGATTTGCCAAACAGTTAATGCGTACTGGGGCCTTCTGTCCTCCTATAGGAAATGTCTATGTTCACAATCAGCTAAACTGGTTGAAAAGCATTGAAAACATACGGATGGCAATCTGGCACTTAAAAACGCAGATTGGTATTGTCATAACTGGATTTCTTCACTTGAGATAAAAGTTGGCAGAATCCAATTTCAATGGAATTGGGCCATGATTTTATGTGTATGGAGACCTCTTCCCTGAAGGAAGAACTAGGGGAAAGCAAGATCAGGAAAGGAGGATTTTAATATGCTATGGGTCAGTGCACATAGTTTTCTGGCGCTGATTTTGATGGCGAGTCTGCCTCAAAATCAGCCTCCAAAAAAATAGAGTGGGTTCAGCGTCAAAATCAGTGCCAAAAAATTCTGTGTGTACTGACCCTTAATCCTTAGTTCCTTTGGGAAGTAAACTATTGTCAGAGGTATCAGGCAGTGGCTTAGTCTCCTTTCTCCATTGAAATTTACATTCACACAAAGTATGATTGATTTATTTTTTTATTTTTTTAATAGAAAATAAAAGCTGTGTGAGAAGCCACCTTTATATTGTCAGTATTATCTGCAGGGCTATACCCTATTTTATTCAATGTACAGGCATTTAATTCGCACAAAAGAGAGACTGATGTGACTGAATGTTTGATGTGATGTTTGATGTGTACGTTTTTACATATGCTTTATAGTAGCACAGTAGTAATTTTGATGGGTCTGGCCCATAATTATGAGTGGGTGTGAAACACAAGGTATAATGGAGCCTTCCACATGAGCCAGACCTGATATACTAGAGAATGATAAGATGCTAAGGCATTTAAGTCAGTCATCATTTTCTCACACGTAGGTCCATATTTACAGCGTATAGTGAGTGTTACACCTGCAGATGATTGGTGATGAACAATAAACCATTTGGCACTGATTATTGGCAGCAAATCTCTATTGTACAGGGCGATGAGCTATCGGTAATCTTCATATTTTGCACTGCATAAAGCTGAGACCCCACGTTGCAAAAATGGCTAATCCCATCCACACATTGCAGAAAAATATCTACAGCGGGTATAACCATTTGGCCAGCAAGCGTTTCCTCGATGTTTGGCTGAATGGCAACACAATTAGACAGGATATTGAAAGGTTTATTCAGATGATGGGCCCACATAGACTGTAAATGCACCAGATTTATCACAGTGGTTTAGGCCGTATGATACATTTGGCATATAAGGTTACACCACCTATTTCTCGCCCTAATATGTGACAAAATTTCATTGCAATTTTGGCACAAAAGGCATCATTTCAAGTCACAACCCCGTTATGTTAAGACACACTTGTTAAGCTAGTCTGAAAAAAAATGGCCTAATACTAGATGCAATGTTTTACACCATTTTTATGCCACATTTTACGCAAAAACATATCAGTAAATTTACCCCATAGTATTGCAATGAACACTTCATGGGCTAAAAGTATGAAGACAGGAAGGGGAACAGGTGCTTATAATAACCAATAAAATTCCATCTTTCATTGTTTCATGTAGGGTAGGAAATAAAAGTAAAAACCTGATTGGCTTGTATGTGCAAACAATTTTTTGTGTACCCAGTTTTTAAATTTCAGGCCAATTGTGAAATTGAGTTTTTTCAGATAAGGAGTTTTTTTTAGATAAGGAACTTAATAGTAAAAATAGGAAATGCTATCTGGAAGTAAGAGAATATGTTTCCTACTTGATATACTTTTTACTGTAAGCAATTTAAAGTTATTTTTAGGTATATATTCTAATATTCTAATTCATAGAATATTGCCAGGAATTATATGGGCCTTTTCCATTAGCTAACCTAGCACTAATGGCTGTCATTGCAGTGTCCGGTGATCATCCATGCTTTATATAGACATACGATAGCATACAGTTCTGCATATTATATCCCCCTACTCCTTGTAGCTTCTGTCCATATGCCAGTCTATAGACTGCCATTCCATTCATATTTGTATAGATGATACCACCTTACTGCATTTGGACATTTTTTCCTGTAAATAAGGCCTTGCAATCTATATATTCATCCAGCACGACTAATGTGGCTTCTGCTCATATGTAAAGGAAAATGATGAAGCTATGGAGCATCCATAGCTCAAAGATCTCATAAGACTGAAATCCCATAAATTGTTTTTGCATAGAGACTCTAATGAACTGAATGTTACAGAGTGTTCTCTGAGCTTATGATGTCTTCACATGATGGTGGGACCAGATAATTAACTGGTTACTGACTGTATATGCTTCAAAGCATGTAGTGTGTCCGACAGGCAGCATCTAATTGTTTTATGAAGGCTATTGCTGTCACCTGATACAAAAGGGGCTCAGTGAGGTGGCACGAGATGACGTGGCAAGTCTAAGATCCAAGGAAGTCACGTCTGTCATCATAGGCAAGGTTTACATTAAATGGTGATAACGTAACACGACAACTTTTCATTATTGCTTGCGAAAGTTAGGTTTTCAAGACAACAAATGTGGTTTTTGAGTTAAGTCATGTGTCCTTGGCTGTTTAAGGCTGAAGACACACATTGGAGTAATTTACTTATCCCTCTACGCCAGAATAGTTGGCATAAATGGGGTTAGCTGTGCTACATCTTTGGCATATTTGTGTACCAATGATGCTCCCTACTCGTCACTTTATATGAACATGGACAGAGCAGGGCAGATTCCAAGACTTGGTTGACAAACATACTACAACTCACATGAGAAAACTGGCGCGAGTTATATAGGATGCCACTATCGATTTCTATTCTGGTACATGAGCGTGCACCTGAATTATTCATTTTATTTTTAAAATTTTAAACAAAAGATTTGTTTCTATATTTTATCATTTGGGTTAAATGGATGACAAAAAAATGATTAAGTATTTTTCTTGGCATCGTAGCATACTGATTTAAAGGTTAGAATGGCATTGCTAAATAGTTATTCATCTCATTGTCTTTAGCTTGTAGTGGAATGTGTCACCTAACTGTAAATGTTTCAACATGCTTCAGGCTATGGATTTCTGGTCCACGCGCAAAGAATAGTTGTGCTTTTAATTACATTGCACTTTAAATACTAATAAAATATTAACCCCTACCCCTAAATTGTATCTCCATAAGCAGTCTCCTTCTGTAATATGCAATATGCTATTGAGAGCTATTATACACCCATAGCTCTATAGCTGCCTATATGCACTGGCAGCGTAATAAATTCTCCCAACAATGTTATTTAGGCTTATTTTTAGCAACAGGACACAATAAGGCTGTACACTTTTTGGGATAAATTAATTTTTTTCAAGTTTCATTCTGGTGTGGGAGGAGCTTACATTGTAAAACGTAAAGCTTTTTGCTTTCAAACATCAGAAGATACATATAAACAAAACATATTTATGTTGCTTCATATATAGTAGCGCGTTGGTCAGTTTATGTGAAATACATGCACCTCTTTTGAAATACAAGGAAATAATAATTCCGGTAATTTGTATTTTTTCTGCAGGAAAAAAATGATTAAACCCATCCTTATCCTGACTCACGTCATCCATAGACAGCTGCTGCCACACCTGTCTATTATACTATGGAATTAACTGAAGGTTCCTATCATGTTTCTACTTGCAGTAGATTTATTACTTTCTGTTGAAAATCTCTTTGAAAGCAATTCATGCCGTGCACATCACATAACAGGAAGCAGCCTGTTGGCTGTCACCTCACATCAACAAGCAATTGCACAAATATCGTATACACAACAGTTGAAAACGATTTTGCAGGAAGTGTTATTTTAATGGAATGTCGACTAGATTACAAAAATTTACGTAAAGTACCACTCCCATAAATTATTTATTCAGTGGCCCATTAGAAAGGTATATAGAGTAAACTGTAGTGGCGGTAATCGTCTAACCTGTGGCTGTATTTGTGGGTTATCCACTATCCAACTGACACATTGTCTTAGGGCGGGTTCACACCTGCGCCCGGTCTCCTCTAGCAGGTTTCTGTCTTCTGCCCCGAGAAACTGGATAGGAGACAGAAACCGCAAGTCTACTGTAAAAAACAAATATATATATATATGAAATAAAAAATCCATTTTGGCCCAGGCCAGTGAAATGTCCTATCAGTAACTGCTATTTTTGGCATGCATACAGGTAAAGCTATTAGATGTCACAGAATAGCAGTGAGGGCCACATGTGGCTCCTGGGTCACAGGCTGTGGACAGAGGAGACAAACTGTCCTAATGGCTACACTTTAGGACACACTTCACTAGGGCTTCTCTCTTCTGAGGATGAAAATGTCATAAATACCTAAAAGGGAAATGTTGTAGCTACTGAATTATTGATACACAAGGCAACAGCTGTAAAATGCTGGAGGGAACTGTTCTGTTTTTGGCTGTTGAGAGGACTAAGGGGGTTATTGTGTTCCAGCTTTATACCACATGTTAAATGACTACTAAGTAGACAACGCTGACTTATGATGGTGGAGGATTTTATTTTGGTGTGTAATTGGGGTGAGTAGGAAGGATTGCATTAGTAATTCCTCCCAGATGTCAGACACCTTCAGATGAATAATCTGAACAGCTCTTTTGCTGTTTCTAGCTGAAATCTATGACAACCGAGCGCAGTTTCAGGTCTGGTTTTCATGACAACAACTCTTTAATCTCTCTCATTTGGGTTCACAACTGACTAACACATTCTAACGCTGTAGAGAAATTCTCCCGCTTTCAGAAGCTTTTCAGGAAAGAAAAGCTGAGCCGACATGTTCAGGCCTTTTTGTCTCGTAATGCCAGGAAAGCAGTTTATGAAACTATTTTAGGGTGTGGGCACAGCTAACATCGCAGGAAGCTGGAAAAACATATCTTCTCTTCACATTCAAACCTTTCTTCCTGCCTCTCATATCCCCAGTGGGAACAAACCCTGTTATTACTCGTAGACATTGGTTAAAAGTCTGTGTGGCTGTGTGGTGAGAAAGGATAATTGCTAGCATCTGTCAGCTTCTGGCACTGCGACTCCATCACAAAAACTTATGTAAAAAATGGGAAAGATTATCTTTCATTGAACAGGTCACTGCTTGTCTGGCCAAGTCATAGGAAATGCCTTTTTTGGTAAACCGGAACAGACCCATCTATATATTGCTTAAAATCGAAAGCTAGCTGTGCTGTGTGTTTGTGTGTGTGTGTGTGTGTGTATATATATATGTATATATATATATATATATATATATATATATATATATATATATATATATATATATATATAGGTAACAATAGATGTCCTGTATCTATTGCTCATTGTTCTTATAGTGCAAAACTGTACAGCTCCATGGTACAAAAATTGACCAATATTGTATTAGGCCATCTTGTCTATAACCTAAAAATTACATTTAAAATATGGACATGTTTCTGACTTTAAAATATGTTCATTATAATATATATTCAGTGACACTCTTGGCCAAGCTAAACCCCTATTTTTTTGCCTGCCCACAGGGGAGGTACCCACTCCCTAGTTCCAACCTGCATGGTCCCTGCAAACCAGGGATTCATGGGTATCTACTGGTAGACCACATCTATAGCATGTCTTTGATTGCCCTGAGCAATGGTTCTACGAACCACTGAAATTCCTATACAGGGAATTAATTCCTGATACAAAGATGCAGTGATCTTGAGAAGTAACTGAGCTTTTGAAAATCGAAGGCCTCGTAACCCTAAGGCATGTTAAATCCAAAGTTCATATTTTAATTGGGTTTGCTGCTCTTCCCTACTGTATAACATATTGCTCCTAGATTGGACTTCATGCTCAAAGTGTTGGGTTCTCTTTAAAATCCCCATTGCTATTTTTAATTCTTAGCAATTGGCTGGGTGTCACACTCCTTCTTTTGATGTCTTTCTCATTCCCTTCATATCCTCATTACATAATCTGTTCCTTTGATTTTTCTCTATATTATTATTTATCCTTTTCCTCCATCTCCCACATGTGTGACTAGCATGCCTAGGGTTTTCCAGCCCTTCTGTCTATCCCTGGTGTGTACTGATTCATTCTAATCTTTCACAACCCATTCCTTTGTTTCCTGAAATAAACGTTACAGATGATGTTTATGTGTTGTTTTGCGTGATCCGTGTTTATGTATATCGTCATCCTCATTGTATACTTTGGTTGTATCTATATTTATTATTCATGCTGTAAAGGTAGTAGGAAGGCTATACATACCGGTAGACATGTTGCGGACTACACACAGATTTTCATGTTAAAAGGTAATATATTCATGTAATAATAATAAAGTCTAAATATAAAATATTAAAATATATTATATATATATATATATATATATATATATATATATATATATATATATATATATACACACACACGATACAGTTTTTTCCACATGGACATACATACACTGTGTAGATTTTTTACAATTTTTGTACATACTCTCAGGGGGGAAATTAGCCACAAAATCCTCATTAAATCAAAAAGTGGATTTGTCATAGACTGCTACAGATTTCTACACCAAAAAATGCATCACAATCTGTATCAAAACACTTTTATGCATGCATGTATCTGAATAGTCTTACTATAGCCAGTGTTTTGGCTTCTGTATGACTTTTTTCTTTTATAACTTTTGTCCTTCACAATCTGTTAAACTTGACATTTTTCCCTCCTCTGGAACACTGCAGTTATTGTTGTTTCTGCTCCAGTTCTTATCTATAGGACACACTGTAACAAGATGCATTTGTTTTTCAGCTGGGGCCCTGGAAGAAAGACATCAATATACAAACTGCTGCGTAGCTCCTACGTCTGACTTCATAACTCTGTGAAGTAGTTCAAGTTCTAATATTGCTGGAGGAGGATCTGAGAGATCGAAAATAGTGCAAAGTGACTGTTACATTTGGATGTATTTTTTTCCTTTATAGAAGCATCAAATTGTATTCACTAAAACCTTTTAGTCCAATAGAAGTCTCTTAAATTTTAAGCAACCATGAGGCTTTTATGACTATAGAGATGCCTGTGATGCATACAATGGGGAGCCCAGAATGTGGCTTGACCCGAGCTGCCCAGCAAACTCTTTCAAGAAGTCACTGCAGAAACATCAAGCAAAAAATCTCCCAGTGGGAAGTTAGGGCCAACAGTGGTTCATGTGGAGATCTCCTTGACTTGAAGCCCAAAAGAACATTTTATGATCAAAATGGGCTTACAAAATCAATAGAGGATGGATTGGACAACAAGAAATTAGGTCGTGATAAGAATTTGGGTTTGGATTTCAGGGAAGGGAGCAGTGGCAACTTACTAGATTGTGAAAATAACACAGTCATTCCAAGTCAACTAAATTTTTATGAGGACCAAGTAGAAAGTCCAACAAATTTTAACACAAAAAATGCAAAGATGTTTTTAGACCAAGAAATAGATCTTCCTCCTGGAAATTTTTATACTTCTGCTGGAATGTTCAAGAAAAGCAGTATGATTTCACAGGAAGATCTGACCGAGATGGTTATGGAATTTAAAAGAAGAAGGGGTAAAAGCATTTCAACAGAAAATGAGCTAGATCTGGGGGGCATGATGGAGCAAACAATTGCCATGAAGAGTACGGAAAACATTTATTATGATACTGAACCCTTTGAAGACAGTCCATCTATAAATCCTCTTCCAAAGCCTAGAAGGACATTTCGCTATGCTAACTGTAATCACCATGAGGAACGTATGGACAATTATCACAATCACAGGAGGAGGAAATCTGTGGATGACAGTGACACAGAATCTTCTGACCCTTCGGTCCCACCACCTGAGCCAAAGAAAACTGGAAATAGAAAACTAAGACCTAGATCCAAAAGGTAAAATGTAAACCTTAATCGGCCATAGGGGTAAATCTTTTTTATTAACTGGTTTGCAAAGCCATTTTAGAATACTCTTTTAGAGTTGTTTTCTAGTTGATAAAGGAGAGTGTAGAATTCAGGACATTTTCCTATTCACTGGAAAAGACACTGTCTATCTATCTATCTATCTATCTATCTATCTATCTATCTATCTTTCAAAGTCCGTAGCAGTTTTGAATGATATTACAGATTTCTCATTTACTTCAACTAATACTGTATATTACACAGCTAAGCTGCTATATATTGAGACGACAAATTGCAAGAATGAGCTTTGAAGAGTTTTCAGCCCTCATGCTTGCACTGTGGCGCCATCACAGCTATGTAGGCGTGCTGTATCAGACATACAAGTCGCAACAATACTACGGCAAAAACAAATGTAAATTCATAACAATAAATAATGAAATTCATATATATATATATATATATATATATATATATATATATATATATATAATGATAATCCTAAATTAACAATAATTAATACATATATAGATGAGAATTCATATGCAAATGGGATACTGATAATGAGCATATTCATATATGGATCGCATAAGTAACAGAATAACTCGTTCATATCTGCGCCCGGCACTCCGTTATGCAGGTTTCCGTTTCCTGCATAAAACAGAGCAGGAGACGGAAACCTGCAGGAGTCTTTCTCACCCATTCATTTGAATGGGTGAGAAAGCTGTCCGGCCGTGAGCGGCGGTGAGCGTTTTACGCTCTCCGCCACAAAACCGGGTTTTATAATCCGGACACAGAGTCGGACATGCAGTTTCGTGGTGGAGAGCATAAAACGCTCACCGCCGCTCATGGCCGGACCCGGTCTGTGCTTTCCGTCTTCTTGCATGCAGAAGACGGAAAGCACAGAACGGAGTGCTGAGCGCAGGTGTGAACCTAGCGTAAGGTATCAGGCTCTTCGGTATACAAAAGCTTGGCCCATATCACAATAGTAATTGCTAATGTAGTATGCCACTTTGTAATACAACAATATTACATAGATATGTTATATGTAAAGTGTAGGAAAAGGCAATCTAGCTTAATCTGATACAGCATAGTTGTGACTGTGCAGAATGCAAAACATTTTTGTATAGAGTCTAGTCTAGAGGTTTTTTTTAGAGCAATGTAACGGTAAATTATATTCTACATGCATAAATACTAGCAAAAATATAAACCAAATTAAAATTGTACTAAAGCTAAGTTAACATCTGCGCACAGACAGACCATTATAAAACAGTGGTTATCCGCAGATACCAATGCACCCCATAGACTATAATGGGGTCTGCCGAGTGTGCATTGGGTGTTCAATGTTTTAATACTGAAACTGGCAGAGAGGAAAGTACATGCAGGACTTTTCTCTCCACCTACTTCAGGCGGTTTCTGCGGTGGAGCCTTTAACAGTGACTCAGCCTAGCCTAAACTTAGCCTAAAGTTGCATGTAAGTTCATGGCAATACTGGCTATTTAGAAAGGGCATCATCATAAAGAATAACATTTTTGATGTAGTGAAGCTATCCCTTGTGTCACATTTTTTTCTTAAAGGGATTTTACCATAAAAGTAAGTTATCCCCTATCTACTGACTACACAGACCCCACTGATCAAGAGAATGTCCCTGTTTTGAATGGAGTGTACCACTTCATAAATTTCAGTGGGATAGCCAGCGACAGCCATGCGCTGCAATGTGACTATCTCCTGCCCTTCTGATCAGTCGGATCCCACTGAACTACATGTTATCTCCTTTCCTATGGATAGGGTATAACTTGTTTTTGCGGGAAGACCCCTTTAACACATTCAGGTTAATGACAAAACACTGAGATCTGAGTAAGCCAGCCTTTTATCTTTGCCGTTATTGTCCTTCTAGCATGACACTCATGGAATGCTGTGACTGATCTCTTGGCATCTGTTTGTTTCTAGGAAATCCTTTGAATTTGAAGACGTTCAAACATTCAGGCGCTTCATACAACAAACAAACCATCCTCAGATCTCTGAGGAACCCAGTGAGCCCTCACGATCAGCGCTCTATCACACAGTATCAGAGGACAATATCTATGAAGAGGTTGCATGTAGGTTTCCCACTACTTGTGTCTATTACAGTGTGTTTATTATTTATACAGTTTTTGCATTAAGCCCATTACTTTCTTTAGTTCCGCAGAAGGAAAACCCATATGAAGATATTAAAATTTCTCCTTTACCTGTCTGGAAAGTACCATCGTCATGGAAGATTCCCCCTCCAAGGTGTACAATCAGAGCACCTAAGGTTGGTTAATCTGTTATTTCACAATTCCAAATTGTAGATGGAGGCTATATAATAACATCTATTGATATTTAGAAATGTCAACTTTCAACATCCCAATCCAATGTTCCAGTGAGAGATAAGCCAACATTTAAGGAGTACATATGCCAGTATTGATGAACTATCCACATACGTCTCTTAATAAATCAAATGAACTCTGACCCTATAAAATCACATCTATACCATAAGACTATTCTATTGTAACATGACATTGTATGGTGATGTCCTAAATCTCTCTTCAGATTCCTTCAAAACCAAACTTTCTGAAACGACAGACCCTGGAGCTGAAAAGCACCAAGCTGTATATTCACAAAAAAGCTGCAAAAGATTCCACACTACCAGTGACATTAATGGAATGGAAAGTCCGGAATGGTGGAGAAACAGCTAAGAGGAGGAAGAGGTTTCCTAGAGTAAGTCTCTCTTAGAAGAAGATTTTTGAAATGGTGATAAAGGTGTAGTCATGCTGACATTAAGACGTTCCTCGGTCTCTAGTGGCCATGCTAAGTTAATGTCAACCAAACCTGACAATATCGTCATGATCTAATGCACGTAGGGCCTCCCCTCCCCTGCACACCTATCACCAGGATGGCAGATAAGAACTGCATGTCCAGTATTTGGTTGTGATGATGAAAGTCAGGTATTACACATTTCCACGTTGCATCTGTAGGTGTGTGATGGCAACAGGAGTCATCCATGATTAGCACATAGGTGTGTAGCTGGAGTCATAGTCAAACATGTCCGATGTTTTATTGAAATTTTTACTTCTGAATATTTGTTGCATATATCTGAATATGGCTGCTTTTGCAGCATAAGCATGGAATTCTGCAAACCCTATTCAGGTGAATGAGACAATCGTGGAATTTTTGGCAGCAAATGTGCCACATGTGAATATATCCTAACAGTAATACCATTGAGGGGCTAAAAAAAAATAGAGTGGTTGAGCAGTGATGTTGATCATTTCAGAGTAATATTTTATCATTGTCAGGTAGGACAATTGTATGATCTGGTAAAAAGCTTGTTGTTGTGATTGGGATTCTAAGCAGGTATTTGAAAATAATTGATACAGCGTTTTAATGCAGGACAGAGAACAAAGGAATTTTGGATTTGTTAGGAAGACTCATTAAAGTGCTTATTTTTGTAAAAATGTTTTAGACACAAAGTCTGGAAAGTTTTTCTTTGCAAATTTTCTGCTTCAGTTATACGTATAGGGAAACTGCCAACGTTTCTGTAGGTATAATTGACATGCAGCCATTTCCAAAAACACAACTGTTTTGGAAATTGCAGCACTTCCACTGTGGGCATTTTTCTGTAATGTGTGGAT